>NW_004955435.1:735148-818279 GCF_000276665.1 Chinchilla lanigera
TGTTTTTTAGCCAGTACCATGTTGATTTTATGGCAGTAACTTTGTTGTATAATTTCAGGTCAGGAATTGTGATTCCACCTGACTTGTTTTTGTTGCCCAGGATTGCTTTTGCTATTCTGGGTCCCTTCTGGTTCCAGATGAATTTAAGGCATGTTTTCTCGAGATCTGTGAGGTATGCTAATGGTAGTTTAATGGAACTGCATTGAATTTGTACAACAGTTTTGGTAGTATTATCATTTTCACAATGTTGGTTCTTCCTATCCATGAGCAAGGAATGTCCTTCCATTTATTGAAATCCTCTTTGATCTTTTTTTTCAGAGTACTGTAGTTTTCCTTGAATAGATCTTTTACTTCTTTTGTTAGATTAGTTCCTAAATATTTCAATTTCTTGGATGCTATTATGAAAGATATGGTTTCCTCAATTTCTCTCTCAGTCTGTTTGTTGTTTGTGTATAGGAATACTATTGATTTTTGGGTGTTGACTTTGTATCCAGCTACACTGCTGAATTTGTTGATTAATTCAAGGAGTCTTCTTGTGGAGTTTTTGGGGGTCTTCCATGTAAAGTATCATATCATCTGCAAGTAGTGATAGTTTTATTTCTTCCTTTCTTATCCTTATTCCTTTTATTTCTCTCACTTCTCTAACTGGTCTGGCTAATGCTTCAGAACTATGTTGAATAGGAGTGGTGACAGTGAACACCCTTGTATAGTTCCTGATTTTAAAGTAAAAGCTTTCAGTTTTTATCCATTCAGTATTATGCTGGCTGATGGTTTGTCATAGATGGCTTTGATCAGATTGAGGTAAAGACCATCCATTCTAATTTTATGTAGAGTTTTTATCATGAATTCATGTTGGACTTTGTTGAAATCTTTCTGTGCATCTATTGAGACGAGCATGTGGTTTTTTAGGCTCTATTGAGATGGTGTATAACATGATATGATTTGTGAATATCAAACCATCCCTGCATTCCTGGAATGAATCTGACTTGGTCATGGTATATGATTTTCTTGATGACTTGCTGCATTCTATTTACTAGTATTTTATTGAGTATCTTTGCATCTACATTTATTAGGGAGATTGGTCTGTAGTTCTTTTTCTTGGTTGGGTCTTTCTCTGGTTTTGAAATTGCAATCATTTTTTTCTCTGTCTAGAATATTTTTTGTAAGGATGGTTTGGCACTCATGAAGTTCTTCAGTTTTCTTTGTCATGGAAATATTTTATTTCTCTGTTGAATTTGAAGGATAGTTTGGCAGGATACATCAGTCTTGGTTGGAAGCTGTTTTGTCTCAGGACCTGTAATACTTCACTCCAAGCTCTTCTTGATTCGATGGTTTGTACTGAGAAGTCTTCCATGATTCTGATGGGCTTTCCTTTATAGGTGATCTGTTTCTTTTCTCTAACACCTTTTAATATTCTGGTTTTTTTTTGTTGGAGATCTGGGATCTTGATTATTATATGTCTGGGTGTAGTTTTATTTTGGTTATGAGTACTTGGAGTTCTATAGGTCTCATTTAATGTATATCAGATTCTGTTTCCATGCTTGGGAAATTTTCTGCTATTATTTCTGCAAATATTCTTTTTATGTCATTTGTGTTGCCTCCTGCCATTTCATTGACTCCTATTAGTCTAACATTAGTCCTCTTTCCCTCTTCTTGCAGGTGTTGAATTGAGTTTTCCTGGATCCTTGTTGATTTTAAAAGATCCTTTCTTTCACGATTTCTAGCTGCCATGCTGTCTTCAAGATCTGAAATTCTAACTTTGTCTTCATTCAAGCAGTTTTACCAGCTTTCAATGGAAGCTTTGATTTCCTGGATGTTTCTGTGATTCTGTTTCATGCGTTCTGGTTCATTCCTATATTGTTCATGTAACATTTCTGTCCATTGCCTATGTTCATCTATTTTTTTATATACTTCTCTAGATGTGCTGATAATTTCTTTCATTATTATTGTCATGTCATTTTTTTGCCTGGGAGATTATTTCTGATCTGATGTCTTCTATGGCCTTATGGAGTTGTTTCTTTACTTCCATTGCAATCATTTCAGCAATTTCAGGTGTGTACTTACCAAGTTCTCCTATGTCAGTGTCTCCTGGACTTGTTCTGAGTGGGGTGGAATTCTGAGATTGTGTTTCAGTTGTCTTGTCATGTTTGATGCTGGAGGCAGAATGCTCTGTTTCCCTCTTCCTTGGCAACTCAGCAAAGGTTGCTGGTGTCCCTAGTTTTCCTGGTGTTCAGGCTTGCCCCTCAGTGTCTTCTGAGATGTGCTGCTTAGTCTGGGGTCTTCCGGCAGATGGTGAAGGGTACCTAGTTCTCCCAGCTCTCAGACGCAAACTGTGTTGTCACCCGATGGCAGACCATCTGAACCAGTGCTCCCTTGCAGCTCTGGGCATGCGTAAGACCCAAAAGTGAGCTGCACTGGAGGCGCAATCAGTGATCAGTGGTCCTGTGTCCCCAGGCAGTTCAGGGCACAGGCAGAACCCAGACACGAATTGCAGCATCAACAGTTTGTGGCCCACGTTATTCTGTATTTGCAGGCAGCTCAGGGCATACACAGAAGCCAGATGTGGGCTTCACCAGCAGTGATCACAGACCACCTATGACTGTGACTTCCAGAAGGTTTGGGGTGAGAGTAAAGCCCAAACTTGAACCAAGGTGCTAAGAGTTCCTGGACTGCCTACTCTAGTACCTCAGGTGGTGCAGGGCACATGCAGGAAGGGCCCAAACACAAACCCCTGTGTTAGCAGCCTGTGGGCCTTTTGAGTCTCCTGTCTACCAATACAAAGGATCTCCTGTCTACCAATACAAAGGATCTCCTGTCTACCAATACAAAGAATTAATGAATCAAATGGTTGGTTCTTTGAAAAAATAAATAAAATTGATAAACCCTTAGCCAACCTTATCAAGAAAGGAAAGAAAAAACTCAAATCCATGCAATGAGGAAAGAAAACTGTGAAATCACTACAGATCCTATAGAAATGTAGAAGATAATCAATACCTACTCTGAAAATCTTTACTCCTGCAGGATGGAAAACACAGAGGAAATAGACAGATTCCTAGATACATATGAAACACCAAAGCTGAATCAAGAAGGTATAAAAATCCTGAATCACTCAATATCATTCAACAAAAATGAAAATACAATTTAACCCTTACCAGTAAAGAAAAGCCCAGATCCTGATGGATTCACAGCTGAATTCTATAGGAAATTCAGAGAAGATTTAATGCCAATCCTTCTCAACTCCTGGAGGCAAGTATTACCCTAATACCAAGACCAGAGAAAGACCCAACCAAAAAAGAGGACTAAAGCTCAAGCTCCCTAATGAACATAGATGCAAAAATTCTCAATAAAATAGTAGCAAACAGAATACAACACATCACTGAGAAGATTATACACCATGAATAAGGGGGATTCATTCCAGGAATGCAGGGATGTTTCAATATATGCAAACCGATAAATGTAATAGACCACATCAAGAAAGCCAAAGACAAGAATCACATGATCATCTCAGTTGATGCAGAAAAAGCTTTTGATAAAATCCAACACTCATTCATGGTAAAAAATCTACAGAAAATAGGAATAGATGAGCTTTTCCTCAATCTGATCAAGCCATCTGTGACAATGCAACAGCCAACATCATACTGAATGGACAAAAACTGAAAGCTTTCACTTTAAAATCAGGAACATGACAAAAATGTCCACTGTTGCCACTCTTATTCAACAGTGTTCTGGAAACATTAGCCAGAGCAATTAGACAAGAAGGAGAAATAAAAGGAATAAGGATAGGAAAGGAAGAAGTAAAATTGTCATTATTCAGAGATGATGTGATACTCTACATGGGAGACCCAAAAACTCCACTAAAAGACTCTTAGAATTAATAAGTAAATTCAGTAGCATAGCTGGATACAAAGTTAACACTCAAAAATCAATAGCATTCCTACACAGAAACAACAAACAGACTGAGAGAGAAATTATGGAAACCATACCCTTCACAATAGCATGTAACAAATGAAATACTTAAGAATCAATCTAACAAAAGAAGTAAAAGATCTATACAGTGGAAATTACACTACTTTGAAAAAAGAGATTATAGAGGATTTGAGAAAATGGAAAGATATTCATTGTTCTTGAAGGAGAAGAACCAACATTGTGAAAATGGCCATACTCCAAAAACTGTTATACAGATTCAATGCAATCCTGATTAAAATACCATTAGTATAACTTAAGATCTACAGAAAACATTCCTAAAATTTATCTGGAAGCAGAAGAGACCCAGAATAGAAAAAATAATCCTGGGCAACAAAGACAAGGTAGGAGGCATTACAATCCCTGAACTGAAATTATAATACAAAGCTAGTGTGATAAAATCAGTATGGTACTGGCAAAAAAACCCCCAAAAACAAAAAACCATACCTGAGGATCAATGGAACAGATCATAAGATGCAGCTACAAGCACAAACAGACTCAGCAACGTTATCTTTGACACAGCGACCCAGCATGTTCACTGGAAAAAAGATAGCCTCGTTAGTAAATGGTGTTGGAAAAACTGGCTCTCCACATGTCAAAGACTAATTCTAGAGCCATGTCTATCACCAGGCACTGAACTAGAGTCAAAATTGATCAAAGATCTAAATATTAAAACAGATACACTAAATCTCCTCGAAGAGAAAGTAGGTAGAAATCTTGAAGACAAAGGGGTGAGCAGAGAGTTCTGAACAAAACCCAAATTGCATGGGAAATACTTCAAAGTATCAACAACTGGTATCTCATCTTATTGAAAAGTTGTTGCACTTCAAAAGAAATCACCAACAGAGTAAAAAGAAAAGGCACAGATTGGGAAAAAAGATTTAGCCAACTGTCCTTCAAAGAACTTCTACCTAGAACATGCAGAGAATTCAAATAAAATCAGGCCTACAAAATTCAAATTTTCAGTCCAAAAATGGGCATCAAGATGAATACACACTTCTCAGATGAAGAAATACAAATGGAAAATAAATATATATAAAATTTTCAACATTAGTCATTTTAGCAATGCGAATTAAAACAACACTGAGATTCCATCTCACCCCAAAAAGAATGGCTATCATCAAGAAATCAACCAATAACAAATGCTTGTGAGGCTGTGGGGAAAAAGGAACCCTTCTCTACTGTTGGTGGGAGTGTAGACTGGTACAACCACTGTGGAAATCAGTGTGGAGAATTCTCAAGAAACTAGGATTGGAGGTCCCATTCAACTCAGCTGTTCTGCTTCTGGGTATTTTTTTGAGAACTAAATATATCATACCACAGCAATATATGTGCACCCATGTTTATAGCTGCTCAATTTGTTAGCTAAATCTTGGAATCAATACAAATGCCCATCAACTGAGGAATGGATAAAAAAGATGTGGCATTTTTATACAATGGAGTATCACTCGGCTATAAGGAAAGATAAACTTGAGGCTTTTGTAAGTAAATGGATGCAACTAGAATCCATACACAGAAGTGAAATAAATCAGATCTGCATATATAAACATCATATTGTCTCCCTAGTGTAAGAACCTGAAAGAGTAAATAAAATCTGAAAGGTACAATAGATACTGTGAAAGTTGAAGAAACTGCTTAAAAGGAAAGAACAACTGGAATGAGGGAAAGGAGAAAAGAAAGAAAGAAGGAAGGTGTTAGAGTTTGTATCTGGATGTCCTCCCAAAGCCTAATGCAGTCACGCGGGGGGCTTCTAGAGTTTATGATTGATTCATGGTCCAATGTTGGAATTATGGATGTGAGTGCTACACTTGCCCTGGGGCAGGTAGTTCACATAAAATATAAGGGAGGGAAAAAGGCTTGCTCTTGCAGCTGCTTCTCCCCTCTTTTGCTCTAGTTACTTTTGTTGTCTTCTGCTGCCATGAATGGTTGCCCTCTGCCATGTGCCACTCTGCCTCGGAGCCAGCCAAGTATGAATGGAAACCTCCACAAACTGTGAGCTAAATAAACCTTCCCTTCTTTAATTTTGGGCATTAGGTATTTTATTTCAGTAATGAGAGAAAAGTAACCAAGACAGACAGGAAAATAATACATATATGTATATATGTGTGTGTGTGTAGTACAGTTATTTTAAGTATCATGTATCATATATATATGATAGCTAAGATAATTGTACTATATCTGGTAATCTGAGCAACTACTTTGAAGATAATAATATGTAGTACAATAGCCATTATTAATTTCCTATCATCTTGTTTTGAAATTCTGCATAATTTTTATTTTTTTCTTTATTTTTGTTATTTTGATTTTGTTCTTTTCTCTTTAAAAAAAAATTAGGAAAATAATAGCAATTAGCCAGAACATATAAGATGTAAATGAATTAGTATATTGAAGTTTATTTAGCTTGAATCTGTAGTGTGTGAAATGTTTTAATCATAAGCTCCACATGAGAACATGACTCACGATGCTTGTTTGGCAGATATTCAAGCTGGTAGGAACATTGGTCAAAAATGTAATAAGAGTTGAAAAGGCATTTTGAGAAATGCATAGGAAACATAGAATTCTTTCTTGGAAATATGACCTGGAAAAAATCCAGGAACAGACTAAACCTTGCATGGTCTTGAATTTGGAGATTTAAGAATGAGTTCAGTATAGTTCTTTTGTGTTAAGATTACACTGTGCTAGGCTTTCCAATGATTGTCTATTTTCACATCAACCAACAAATAAATTATTCTAATTTAAAAACATATTTGAAAGCATGAACTGATTATTATTTTTTCCTTCATTTCTCAGCATTTTGGTTTTCATACGCTGTTAATTTTTTTACAAAGCAGACAGCAATAGTCATGCCTCTGAGAAAAGTCCCAATAAGCAGTTCCTACAGAACCTATAATCCCAGGAAAGGAATATGTGAAGTGCGACCACCCGAGCAGCTAGAGGGGAGGGCACTCTGTAAAGGACCTCCCATCCATTTCACTTAGGGTTTTACTGAATGTTTATTGAACAACTCAACAGATTCAAATTTCTGCCCAGACTCGTTATGTACCTATGCGTTCTACAGAGGTGTTACTAATTTGAGCTTCCTTTGCTGGAGGTCGGTTCCCGCGGTTCTCCATGTGAATCCTCTGGTTCACAACAGGTCGGGGCGGAAGGGTTACAGTTAAAGAGTACTGGCTCCGAGGCTGGCTTCTGTCTGTCCTGCGGGGCAAAGCATTTGGTTGCGACAACCATATGAGTCCCTGGAGTGGGCCTCTCACGGCTGTGACAGATGTTTCACACTTTTGATTTGGTAGCAGAGGGCATTTTCCCATAGCAAATATCTCTGTTAATATAACTTACCGTTTGTTGTGGTTTGTGTCTAGATGTCCCCCCAAGCCTCTTGTTCTCAGGCACAGGGCTTCTGGAAGGTGGCTGAGTTACCCGGCACTGTAGCTCACTTGCAGGGAGGTGGCGTCTGGGCTGAGGAGATGGGTCGCCGTGGTGTGTGGTGTGCCCTGGGAGGGCATGGCTCCCTCTCTGGCTCATCCCTTTGTTCTCTGCCTCCTGCCTGCGTGGTAAGTGCTTGCTTCTGCTCAGGCCCTTCCTCCACTTGGTTTCTATGTTTAAACCTGCTGAACACGTCTGAGCTCTGATCCACAATGAACTGCTCCTCCTTTAAGTTGTGGTGTCAGGTATTTTGTCCCAGAGCTCAGGGAAGTGACTGAGACACCATTTAGGGGATCTTTCCATAGAGCTGTGGATTGGGTCCCAGGGTCTGACCATGGGAATCACACGCTCTTGCTTCCCCACAGAACTGAGTTGGGGTGTGGTCAGTTGGGGATGACTGCTAGTGCCTGATCTCAGCAGTGTAGTTGCTCTTTAATAGTATGTGTGGTGTAAATGGGTGAAAGAGCACAAGTGCTACGCACGATATGCCTCAACCTCAGAAGGCAGAATGCAGGTGATCTGAGCAAGAAATAAAGACTTAAAAGATTTTTGTAAAGAAATAAGCCTTAAAAAGATTTTTTTAAAAGTTAAAAACAAAGTCTGAGGACTAAATCTATGTTGCTGGCTCAGGCTTCGTTGACAACTAAAATTAGTTTTTTTCAATGAGAAAGTAGTTAAAGACTCAATTTTAGGTTATTAAAAATTGAACTATATATGAAGCTATTCACCTTAGAATCAAACTTTTTCCAAGGTCATCCAAACAAGTATCTGAATTGTCAAAGAAGTGCAATGATACAAGTTCTTGGAGATTGACATTTGGAAAACTGACCAATAAATAAAATGAGATTTCAGGAGTTTCAGTGATAATAAGGATATCAATATCTGTGAAAAATCTTGCCAGGATTTTTTTTTCATTGGGCAGAAGCCAAATCTAACAAAGAATTGTGCACCAGGCCGTGTAATGTTTCATAGAGAACTGACCCTGTTTTTAGGGCTCAAATGTCCTCTGAGAACTTCAATAATTCTAGTATAGGAATATATTCAGGTTTTAAAGCAAACATAATGGGGGGCTGGGGATTTAGCTCAGCGGCAAAGCACCTGCCTGGCAAGCGCAAGGTCGTGAGTTCAGTTCCCGGTACCGGAGAAAAACAAAAACAAACAAACAAAAAATAAATAAAGCAAACATAATGTCTGTAATAATTTCTTTGTGGTTTCTTATAGGATGTTGACTTCTGTGCCAATTTTTCATTTATTCATCCACTTATTTCTTCATTTAGTGAATATCAATCACGTTTTGGGACTGAGAATCGTTAGTGATATATACTGTGTATAATCAAAGGTTTCACTGTGTCTAGCAAAAGATATGAATTATATTTTTGTGGGTTTTTCCAGGTATAAATTACATATAATATTTTCAAAAACATAGTAGAGTAAGAGTCACAAGATCCTGGAATAATTCCTAATGTTCTGTAGGACAGTAGGGTAACTATGGTGGGAAAGAATTGATTGTTTCAAAATAGCTAGCAGAGAGGATTTTTAATATTTCCAACACAGGGAAATGATAAATGTCTCAGATGATTGATATGCTAATTATCCTGATCTAATTACTATACATTGTACACATGTATTAAAATGTCATGCTGTACCCCATATGTGCAATTACTGTATGTCAATTAAAAAATGAAAAACTTAAAAAGCACATAAAAATAAAATCTACTAACTGCACACACACGTACATACATTATAAATTCACAAGTGTGTACAGTTGTGTAAACGATCACTGTAGTCATGATGCAGTCACATTTCAGTGCCCCCTCAGCCTTCCCTGCTTGTCTTTTCAATCAGTTCTCTCCCATCCATCTTGTGCCATGACAATTACTATTTAATTTTGCGTTCCTTCTAGAAATCCTTATATATGGAACCAAAAGTAAATAATCTTTGTGTCTGGCTTTTTGTACTTAATGCTTTTGAAATTCATTCATGTTATTAAAAGTATCAGCTTTTTAAAGTTTTCTATTCATGAAAGAGTAGTGTAATTTAAGTGGATGTGTCCCAGTTCATTAATATATTCATCTGTTGATTTGACAATGGGGTCGCTTCCAGTTTTTTTGTTATTATGAATAAAGCTACTATGAATATTCACAAATGGATCTTTGTGTGAATATTTGTTTTCATGTATCTTGGGCATTGCATAAAAGTGATAATTTATGGGAATTAAGAAAAGTGTTTAATTGTATAAGAAAATGACAAACTGTTTTCTACAAAGGTAATATTATTTATACTCTGATTGGCAATATAGAAGAATTTCAGTTGGTCACGCTCTTGCCAACACTTGGTATTGTTACACTGAACAGATGTGTACTGGGGTATCATTGTTTTATTTTGTGTTTTCCTGCCAAATAATGACGTTAATCATTTTATATGCTCATTCACCATTATACATCATATTTGTTAAATATTCTTTAAAATCTTTTGAACATAGGTGCAAAAATTTTTCAGCAGAATACTACCAAGCTGAGTCCAATAGTGCATTACAAAGATTATTTGCTATGATCAAATAGGATTCATCTCATGCATACAAGTATGGTTCAACACACACATATCAATAAGTGTGATATATCATATCAACTGGACGAAAGCAGAAACCATATGATCATCTCAATAGTTGCAGAAAAGGGATTTGATAAAATTCAACATTACTTCATGATAAAAACTCTAAATAAATTATACATAAAAGGAAAGTACCTCAACATGGAAAAGGTTATCTGTAATGAGTCATCAGTAACCATACTGAACAAAAAAAAAGCTAAAAGCTTTTACCCTATGATCTAGAACGAGATAATAGTTTCATTTTCAACACTTTAATAATACTGAACATCCTAGAGCAGTCAGGCAAGAGAAAGAGATGAAAAACATCCAAAGTGGAAAATATGGGGGTCAGATTATTACTGTTTGTAGATGACGTGATCTGTTATGTAGAAAACTCCATAGACCCTACCAAAACCTTATTAGACCTAATAAGAAAATTCAGCAAAGCTGCAAATCAACATACAAAAATAAATAATATTTTTACACATGATAGCCATAACTGACACAGAAATCAATGAAATGATCTTATTTAAAATAGCTACAAAATAAATGCAATCTATAGGAATAAATTTAATTAAAGAGGTGAAAGATGTCTAAAGTGAAAACTATCAAATGTTGATGAAAAGCTTGAAGAGGACATACAGAAAGAGAGACATTCTGTGCTTGTGGATGGAAAGACTAATATTGTTAAAATGTTCATATCACTCAACGCAGTCTACAGAGTCAAGCGACTCTCTCTTGGAATACCAATGGCATGCTCATAGGACTATGAAAACATGATTTTATTTTACTTATTTATTTTTTTATTTTAAAGAGTACAAGAAGGACAACATAGCAATAGGGGGATTCACTGAATTACAGACAAAGTAGTAGGACATTATCAATGGCTGTTATTTTACCTATGGGTATCTTCAAGATAGTTTCTCAGGAAAACAAATAGACAAATAATAGTGAGTTAGAGACAAAAGTGGCAGGAAATTATCAATGGTGTTGTATTATACCTTGGTTTCTCCAAAGTGGTCTCTAGGGAAAACAAATAGAGTTATACATGAGTGATCAATCAAATGAAAAAGTGATTTTAAAATTTGTATTGACCCACAAAAAACAAACAAACAAGCCAAACAAAACTCTCATAGCCAAAGAAATTTTCAGCAAAAGGAACAAAGCACGAGTTATTACACTAACTTTAAAGTGTATTACAAAGCTGTAGTAATTAAAACAGCATCATCTTGGCATAAAAACAGACACATAGATGAATAAAACAGAACCGAAAGCCTGGAATTAAAACTACACCTGTACTGCTGACTTACGCAAAGGTGCTACAAACTCTTTAGAGAAAGAACAGTCTTTTCAATAATTGGTGGTGAGAAAATTGTATATCCACACCAGAAGAATGAATCTAGCCCCTTTCACTAGTTATGACTGTGAACTCAAAATGGGTTAAAGACTTAAATATAAGACTTGAAACTACATGTAAGACTAGAATGTAAGAAAAATAAGATTAGAAGAAAATAAGGAAAGTGCTCTCTGACATTGGAATAGGTACAGAAAGGTATTTGGAGAAGACTGTGAAAGTATAGGAAGCAAAGGTGAGAACAGACAAGGCGACTCTGTCAAACTAAAAGGGTTCTATAGAGTGAAGGACATAATCACCTGCCAAAAAAGGTAACCAGAAAAAGGGAACAATATTTGCAAAATACACATCGGCAAAGGGGTTCATATTCAAAATATTTAAGAACGAAAAGAACACAACAGCAAAAAGCCAAAACACCCAATAAAAATAAAATCCGTCTCTGCAGACATTTCCGGAAGCAGGCATGTGAATAGCCATCGAGTGTGTGAAGAGTGCTCAACGTGGTAATCATCACGGGAGCGCAAATGAGAATCACAAGCGATCGCCTCGTTGAAGTAACAATGAGTATTATCAAAGAAGCAAAAATTAACGAGGGCTGGCAAGGTTTTGGAGAAAAGGGAACCCTTGCACACTGTTGATGAGGATGTAGATTAGTGCAGGCATCGTGGAAATCAGCATGGAATTTCCTCAAAAAATTAAACTATCATACATTACATCAATGTAATGTACAATCAAACTAGAGTGTCATACATCACAGCAATCCCATTACTGGTCACACACCCAAACAGTGTGGTCAGAGAAGAGACATCTCCACCCCTACATTTATTATAGCACCATTCACAAAAGCTAAGAAACAGAAATACCTAAGTACACATCAATTGATAAATAAATAAAGATGATGCACATATAAACAATGTAATGCTAGTCAGGGATAAAAAGAAAATAAAATCTTGTCACTTGGGATGATGTAGAAGTCCCAGTAGAAAGTGAAATATGACAGGCTCAGAGAGGCAAATGTTTCCCCTTACTTGTGGAATGCAGTAAGACTGACCTCACAGAAGTGGAGAGTGCAGCGGGGGTTCCAAGAGCCGGGGAGAACAGTGGGAGGAGGAGGGGGAAGGCTGACTGAGTGGTGCTAATTTAGATAGGAGTACACGGCTCTGGGGGGCTGTGGCACAGAAGGGTGAGTTACACAATCATTACCTTCTGTGTGCTTCCAAAAGCTAGAGGAGAGGAAGTTGCTTTCATTATAAAGAAATAATAGGGCTAGGTCGGTGGTAAAGCATTTAGCTAGCATCCACGACGTCCTCAGTTAGATTCCCAACACTACAAAAAAAAATCTGAGGAGATAGGTATGCTTACGATGATTTAAACATTTCACAGTATATGTGCATATTAAAACATCTATCAGATGGCATCCCATGAATATGTACAAATTTGTACTTTTATCAGCTAAAATTATTTTTATTATTGAGTTATAACAGCTCTTTATAGATTGTGGATAAAAGTCTTTATCAGATATGTACTTTGCGAATATTTTCTCCTAATACATGTCTTGACATCTCATTTTAAAATGATGTCTTCTAAAGAGCAAATTATTTCATTTTGATAGAGTTCAATTTGTCAATTTTTAAACTGCTTTTTCTGTCATCCGTAATAATTATTTTCTAACTCATAAAAAAGATTTTCTCTGAAGCTCTCTTCTACAAATTTTAGTTTTAGCAGTTAGATTTAGCTCCATGTTCCATTTGTAGCTAATCTTTCTTTTATTTAGTGTCACGATTGATTTTTTCTTGCATATGAATATTCTATTTTAATATTTTCATAGTTTGTCTTGTTTTAAGGATTATCTTAGATCTTCAGGACAATATAAATAAACTATACTGACATGAGTATAAGGCCTGGGAATGGTATACTTCTCTTGTTCCTGATTTTAGAGAGAAAAACTCTACTCTTGCTATTGAGAACAGGAATGCCCCTTGCTCAGCTGACAGAAGGGTCTTTCTATTTTTAGGATGTGGAAGATTTCTATCATAAATGGGTATAGAATCTGTCAAATGCTTTTCTGGCACCCACTGAAATGATTATGTTATTTTCCATTTTCTGTTGGTTAATATGGTGAAATTTAAAAATTAGGTAGGCAGCCTTTTTCTTTCTCTTTTTACTCATCTAAAATATGTGTCAATCATCTTTTAACTCGCTCACAAAATTTCTGATGAGCAGTGAACTACATCATTCTTGTTCCAGTCCATATATACAATGAATGTTTTTTTCCCTTCTTATATTAAATTTTTTCTTTAATCACTAGCTTCCAATAATGTGACACATCCTGCTGTGATGTTCATATTTCTTCTGCATTTTGCTGAACTTCTTAGATTTGTGAGCTTATAATTTTTGGCAAATTTTGAAAAATTTTCAGCATTTTTTCCCCATGTGGGCTGGAATTGATTATACTGTCTCCTGAGTTTTATTTAACGTCCAGTATTTGTCTGTGTCTCACACTTGACCTTTCTTGCACCTGTCGTGTCTGTGTGCTGGGATTCTCTAGACCTCTGCAGGGCAATCGGATCACTCCTTCCTGTATTCTCTCTGTGATGTGGCTTCTGTAGTCCTTCCTTGCCAGTAGTTCTGTATCTACACCCTTTCCATGGGTATATCTACGTATTCACTGAAATATTTTACACAATAATGGCCCCACCCCTATGCTCATAAAAGACTCAACTCAAATATCGCCATCTCAGAAATCTCTCTGACTACACTATACAATACAAGCTTTCCCAGGCAGATGTCCCCTAAAAGCTGATAGCTCTACACATGGTTTTGTGTGTGTGTTCTTTTCTTTTCTATTTCTCCTGCTACAGTGTAACCTCTTCGCAGACAGGGACCTTTGATGATTTATAATCCTTAATACCTAGCATAATCCCTAGTACATAGTAAACTTACATAAATATTTTCTAATGAATCAACAAATGATGACTTGTGAACCTAACAATCAGAATGTGTTATAACTTGGTTTCCCTTAATTTTTCTAGTGTGTATGCCTGGGTTTCTTTGGAGCTTATCTATTTGTTGTATTTTACCATTTTATCATGATTTTTAAATCTTGTATTTATTCTGCTTTTCTTTCTCCACACTGAAATTATTCAGGTGCTTTAAGGCCTAATTCAATTTTCATCTTTTCCAAGACATTCTTTTATGAGGGGCACATTATTTTTCTTTCTATGAATTTCAACTGTATGGGTGGTCTAAGTAGCAGATTTATGGTTCATTTCATATTTTCACAGCCTTTAAGTATTTTGTTTATAATTCCTTAATAGAATTTTAAACTCTTGAAAGCCAGGGTCCCTCTTTATATCCACCAAGAGGTGTTGATCTACATCAGACTCTCAAGACAAATTATATGATGCTCAGACTATATGTACATACACAAAGATTATGGGTTAGCTTTTCTTATATATTTATTCCCTTAGGAAGCTACTTTAATAGTACTCATTCATTCATTTATTCCATAAATATTTATGATCTTCCCTTTATGTGTTGAGCACTTCTTTAGGTGTTGAGGATTCATAAGTAAATAACACAACTTTAACAATAAAAATCCCTGACCTTTTGAAGCCTACATGTTTTGAGTGTTGAGGAAAAAAAAAAAACAATTCATAAACAAAATACATAATGTGTCAGGGAGTCATGGGTAAAGTGAGCCCTTCAAATTTGAAAGACAAAAGGAACCCACAAGTTTAGTTAAATTTTATATATCAGGTGCACATAATTTATGAGACATCTGCTTTAGCTTTTGTTTAGATGTAGATTCTGTGGTCCACCTTCAAACAAGGAAGCATAATTATGTGGGGTTGAAGGGAAAGAATATTACTGTATTTGTTTCAGTGTGGCAGAGTAATTAGCAAGCAATAAATGTGGTTTTCATCTAACCAGGTAAGAATCATCTGTACTTTCTTGTGGGCCAGAGATTGGTTTCCTGCAACTCTGAAAACTACTAAAGAAGATCTTGCTCTTCCAAACTGTTGCTGTTGTTTGTTTCAATCTAGAAACACCTCCTGAGTACTGGAGTAAATTTTAAAAAATGAATCCACCCTTGGTTACACAGTGATATGTTTATAGAGGATGAAGGGTTTTTCCCTCACATCATCCAAACATTTTCTTAGGTAAGTTGTGAGCCATATTGTTTTTGAAAAATATTCTATGTTTTTATTAGTGCATATTAATTATTTAGAATAGTGAATTTTATGTTGACATTTTGATGTATGCATACAACATGCTTTGCACTTCACCTACTCCAACTCTCCCTTGATCCCTTTCCCCTTAACAGTCTCCTGTATACTTCATGTCATCTCAAGAAATTTCATCCTGGACTCTAAATCTGCATCCCATCAGGAGACAATGTTTGTACTTTGAATTAATTGGGATACATCTGGTTTGATTACTGCTTCCTTGTGTCCCTTTCCCCATTCACCTGTAAATCTTCTACATCCTTGAGCTATACCCTTTCCTTAGAATCCATTCCACATGGAGCATATGCCTGAATTTTCTTGTGGCAATATTTTCTCAACCTATTTTTGGGATCAGCCCATAAAGATCTACTAACAGGCATGCAGGTAAAAGTTTGGTCTAGCATCTATGTTTATTGGAGTTGCATGTTTTTGATCATTTGTGTTGCTTAAATGTATTTCAGCTTTAATCCTGCTTGTCCTCTCATTTTCTGGTCTAACTTCAGAAAGCTCCTGGAAGTAGGTCAAACCTTGAGTTTTAACAATATTTTTTAAAAGTATAGGAAAAGAATAAAACAGTATTATTTGATTAGAATGTATTGGTTGCAGAAATATTAATGATTATAAAAACAAATACCCATTAATTAAAAAATTCTAAATAGTGAAGTACTAGTAGATTTTAAAGCTAAATATTATACATATTTAAAAGTATGTGGTGTAGAAATAGTCCAGTAACATTTATAAGATTCATATTTTAAAGATGAGATTAATTTCTATTTGTTTTTCATTTTTATAAATGTCAAAGTATAATGTATTATGAAGAATGCAGGGAATAGAATTTTTGAAATTTCCTAGGCACTCATAATTTATCAGAGCTGCCTACCTTTCCCCAAAACAGCTTGGTATAAAGTATACCAAAAAAAGTATATTCAAGATCTAGGTAAAATGTTGCCCAGGCTCATGAAGAGAGATCTGACACAGCTCTCCAACATTTTCTCATCTCACGTTTTTGGACCTGATTACATATCTGCTTATTGTAGCTGTGCTCAAAGTTAAAAGGTGAGTAACTCAATTATAGCATCCTACCTCTGAAAATCAGTTTCCTAGTATCATTTATATCACCAAGTGCTCCATCAAGCAAGGTCCAATGACAAACCATGATAGCTATTTTAAAGGAGGACATTAGTAAAATAAATTGGTTACTTTGGGTATTATTATCTCTTATGATATATCCCAATTACCTCAGAGTGCAATGTCCTGAACAGCAGAGGTGCGTCATCTCCTAGTTCCTGAGCTTTAGGAGCCCAGGAGGACCTTCAACTCACATCAGGACACAGTCAAGATTTTGCGCATGTTTGGGATTTCTGGAGGTTTTGCTGGAGATGGAGGATCTGCTTCCTAGGTGACCCACACATGTGCCTGTTGGTAGGAGCTAACAGTTTGCAAATGGCCTCAGCTCCTCACTGCACAGGCCTCTCCATAGAGTTTTTGGAGTGTCTTCATGACATAACAGTTAGCTTCCCCTAAAGACTGATCCGGGAGAGATTGGGCTGGAGAAGTTGTGATATCTTTCATGAACTAGCAATATATCATCATTTCCATATATTCTATGCATCAGAAACAGTTCCCTAAATCCAGCTCACACTCAGAGATGAATTAGAGTCCACCTTTCTGAGGGAAGTCTACTGAAGTATTTGTGATGTATCTTAAAATCATAACACTGTAGTATTGGAAGGCTGAAAGAGCAAAAAAAAAGATGTCAAAGTACCACGGCTTAGATGTAGAACATCCCCCAAAGACGTCGTTCGGAGGTGGGGCTTTTAGAAGGTAGGTGGACTGTGGGGCGCTGTGGACTAATCCACTAAACTTGCTGGTAGGAGGTCTCCTCCAGCTGAAGGAGGTGCGTCCCTGGGACACGACCTGTGCGGGAGCACCTCCGTCCCTGACTATTCCCCTGCGTGCGTCCTGGCGGCCATGACATGCACAGGTTTCCTGTGTCCAGGCTCTTCCGCAGGTCTTTTCCACCTCGGATCCAGCCAACCACGGACCGAAAATATGAGCCCAAACAAACCGCTCTTTTAAATTGTGGGTGTCGGGTCTCAGCAGTGAGACAGTGACTAAGACAGAACAAATGCACTCTCAGCCCCTGTAGAAAGCTGTGACAAGTGGAGCTGAAGGAACAGACTGTGGTGTTTTATACTGAGGCGCTCAGAGGGCTGTGGTCTGTTTCGGCTTTTTGAGGGGTGCATGGCACGTACCTGTCGTGTGGACCTCTCAGCAGGCTGCCACTTGGCTGTCGTGTTCTGGCCCCTCAGAGAGACATGGGGCAGGCTGGCAGGAGGCTCTATGCAAACGCACGGGGTTGCTCAGACTCTGACACAGGGAACACGGGCAGCGGGTGGTTGCGCCTCGAGAGGCATAGCGTCTTCGGTACTGCAATTGTTTTCTGCTGCCAGCAGGAAATATACAGGAACTGTAAATAGAAAAAGAGTCCATTCCTCCCTCTCTTGCCTTCCAATTTCACACCAGTCCTCCTCTGTTAGGCAGAAACTAACGGGAGTCCATCTGGCAGGGAATATTGGAAATAGAGTGCAAAGGAGCAGAGTAAGTGTGGGTTGGCTCGGTCGGAGAGACAACCGGCAATTAACTGGGATGATTAGGTTTACGTTTTTCTTGCAGACATCTCAAGTCACTCTTCCTACTTCTTCACATTGGCTGACAAAGAACATTATACCTGGTCTACTTCCCCCATAGGTCGCTGATGCCTGGTATAGATTTGATACTCTAGTATTTCTAAATGCAGATTTAGAATGGATAGATTTTAATGGGATGAAAAGTTAACTGGTTGAATCAACTAGGGATCATCATCTATTTCTCACCCTCAGTAGTTAATTTGCTATGTGGGAAAAGAGAATGTGCAAAAGTTGGGTGCCTAGAAATCTCCATCAGGTCATTGGTAATGGTTCCTCCTGCTTTTTCCCCTCTTCCTTATTTTCTTGGCAAATGTGGTAAATATGCTCCAGTTTATATAGCTGTCCTATAAGGTTTGCTCCAGGGCAAAACTGGACCAAGAACTTCCTGAAGGATTGTGGCTTGGGATAAGGCTGTGAATTGGGCACTCTTAGATTAATGTAAAAAAAAAAAATTATCATTACTTGAGTATTTCAGCACCTCATCCTTCTCCATGTATTTTATGAGCAAAGAACTCCAAATGGCAAATTATTCGCACCACCTCCAATGACCACCCTTCTGATCCCAGCTTCCCAGCTGCTTTGGAGATCTCAGACAGATTTTCTCCCAGTGTCTCTGTCTGTCTGTCTCTGTCTATCTCTCTCTCTCTGTCTCTCTCTTTCTCTCCAGCACTGGGGATTGCAAACAGGGCCTTTGCATTGTGCTTCTTCCCCAGTCCTTTTTATGTTTTGAAATTTTGAGGTAGGATCTCACAGATTCAATAAGTTGCTTGGGCTTGAATTAGTGACCTCCTGCACTCCCCCTCTCGGAGTGCTGGGACTGTGGTTGATGCCACTACACCTGGCTTCCTTTACTCTCTTCACATTCTCACCAGACACCTTTTTGGTAATGCGTAATGCTGAAATAATTTAGTAGGCACAATCAAGAATTTAATGGAGAAATGAACCTTAGCATCTAGGAATTGGCTAACATTTTTTGATTTCTCTTCTGCCTTATGAGCTTACATCAGTTCTATCCTCCCATTTCCTGGTCAAATTATGAGGAAGATGGGACTTGTCTTTGCTTTTGATTTGCTGTTAAACCCACTTTCTCTCCTCTCAGGTGTTATTTTGTATCTCTGAGGGTGCCTTTGTTATTCAATAACTTGATATAATATGCAACTTCTTTGAGCTTTTTTTCCTGATCTGCTAATCTTTCCTGCCATTAAGCCCTCCTTCTGGAGAAGTACATCATATTTAAAGTTCCAGGCCTGCTCTTTCTTCAGTCTCCCCATTTCATTTTATGGAAACACTGTCCTTCTGGTTTCTCGGGCCAAAAAACTTCAGAGTTATTCTTCTCTTTTGAAAATTTCTTATTTTTCATAATTAACCTGTCAGCAAATGCTTAAATATATCCATTTAAATATATCCCGAATCTGGCCATGGGTCACCTACCTTCACTATGACCACTGATGTCCGTATCACTGTCATCTCTTATCTTGATTAATACAATAAGCTTTTGCCTGCCTTTTTTTTCTTTAAAGGTAGGCTTTCACTATGTAGCCCAGGCTGGCCTTAAACTCCTGATCCCTTTGTCTAAAACTTCTGAGTCCCTAGATTGTAGGCATAAACCTGCAGGTCTCGCTTTCCTTCTGCTTGTGTTATCTCCTCCTAACTGTCCCTTACTTCATTCTATTCTCGAAATAGCAGCAGGAGAATCCTCTATGCAGGTAGCAGTGCACGTCTTCTGATGAAAACCTTCCATTGCTTCCCGTCTCACCCATAGTAAAATCCTGTCTTCACAGATTCCACAAGGCCTGTGTGGTATTCACCTCTCACTCGTTCTCTGACCTTTATCTCCCACTCTTCTTCCTTTTTCTCTCTCTCTAAGGATGTTCTCATTGTTCTTTATCCTTTTAAAAGAAATCAGACAAATGTTTAATCTCTGTTCTTGCTGTTTTTCTCTACTTAGGATATTCCTCTTGCTATTTGTGGATTGTTTCTTTGTTTCCTTTAAATCTTCTCAAGTGTCACCTCCTCAGTGAGCACCACCCTGATCACTGATGTTAAAACTGCCACTTCAGCTTCTTCCCTGCCGTGTTTTATTGATGTTTGACACTGTTTCTATTCAAATCACTACTCGTCATTTAACACACCCAAGCAGCCAAGAAAAAATACATTTTTCTTATGTGTTGTTGATTGTGTTTCCCTCTTCAATACCATGTGAGCCATATGAGGACTTGGGTTTTCATCTGTTTAGTTCATTCCTTTGTCTCAAGTTCCAAGAGGGATGTTTTATACACAGAAGTACTTTGTAGATATTTGTTGAATGAATGACATGTATATATGTGCACAAAATGAATCAAATGTAATGTAGTGGTTGGACTGGATGCTTGCTATATAAATCCCTTTCAGTTCTAGATCTGTGAAGGTAAGTCTTAAAGTGAGGCTACTTTTGAACTACACTCATAGATTATATATGCAACAACACTTGGTAATAAACTATCATTGAATAATCAAAACTAATGCCAGCCATAAATAGCTATCTTGGCCTTATTGATCATGTATTGAGGCCAAATAGCAACCCTGCTTCTATCCAGGAGTATTTGCATTCTAAAAGGATTCTTCTGAAGATTGAGAAGGCAAAGGTTATCATTTTCTAATAGAAATATCAGTATTCAAGTGTGCCAGTAGTAGGAAATATTTGATGAATCATTTTGCCTCTAGAAAGTATGTCTACTCTGTACTTCGATAAATTTAACTCTGAATTTTATGCAAATGTTAGAGATCTAAACATACTGGGAATAGATCTTATATGATATTTTCTCCCTGGGTTAGTGGAATTTTTTTCTTGCTTTAGTTTATGTGCTGCTCACCAATTGAATGGAAAACTAAAACAGTTTTTCATTTGGAGCCCTTAGGAGTGCATTTTAGAATGTTGACACTGAGAAAGAAGCCCCCAAAGAGCTTTCAGTAGCTAAACAATTAACCAGCAAGGCTGTCTTGTGTCTGTGCTAGCATTTGATAGTAGTACAATACATACCGCTTTACCCTGCTGTGGCCATTGTTATATTAGAGAAAAAAATACATGGAGAGGGAGACCACAAAAGATAGTGACCAGATATTCAGTTCTTTGCAAAGAATAGGCAGAGTCATTTATTCAGTAAACATCTATTGAATACTTACCATATGCTAGATACTATAATAAGCATTTGTGATAACATGAACCTCTTTTCCTGGAGTGGGTTATATAATTCATCAATTCAACACTAAATATGTAGACTGCTAGGTATGTGCCAGATTTCATGTTAGTTTCTATGTACACACAATAAACTGTTTTGGTCCTTGTGATTGGGAACTGTTTCTTCCTAAGAAGAGGGGAAGCATGTTTTAAGTATTTGTGTGAAGTTCAGAGGGAAGATACAAAGGAATCATGGCTGGTCTCCTTTTAGGAGTCTGGTATGATAGAGTCCCCAGAAAACGGGGTGTCTGGAATGAGTCCTAGCAAATGAACAGGTATTTGTTAGGGTGGGAGGTTGGGGACAGGAGACAAAGGAATCCAGTAAAAGCAAAGGAAGGGAGTTATGAAACCACAAGGAAGAGTCAGAGATTTGTAAGAATTTTAAGGTCAGGACAACTGCTAGGCTAGATAATTTAGAGTCTTCTAGGTGACTTTAAGAAATTTGCTCTTTTTTCCCAATAAACTGTAGAAAGTCTTTGAAGGATTTTAAGAAGGAGAGTTACATGATCTCACTTAGCTGTTAAAGATCACTGTCACTTTGGTGGCACTTGGAGAATGAATTAGAGGAAGTGAGATTAGAGTGCAAGAGACAGTTAAGTGGCTACTTCCAAGTTTAGATGAAAGGTGATGCAGGCTGAACTCCGGCAATCAACGGGGACAGAGCGAGGAGAGTAAGTGAGGAAGCAGCAAGAGTTGGCGACGTTTAGTCATGGTTCTCGGGGGTAGAGGGAGGTAAGATGAAGGGAGGAGGAGAGAAGGAAGGCCTTTTTGCTTCTGGCTTGAGTAATGGGGCAGGTGGTGACGTCTTCTTCAGAGAGAAGGAAACAGAGGAGAGCAGAAATGCAGACTCGGTAGTGGGTTTGGTTTGAGGATTCACTATGACATGGTCTAGCTCTGTGGATCTGCATGAAGCATTTACCAGAGTGAGGGGTGGGTCATTAACCTCACAGCAGTGGTAAGCTCATTTACAAGGTGTTTGCAGGTGAAGAAAAGTGTGGGGATCACTAGGGGAGCTTAGGAAGAATGTGTTCATGTACCTTCCATAACCTCTAAGCCAGAAACTGGTTTGTCGTCTGAAATAGAGATTTATTTTTTCTTTTTCAGTTAATATGTTTGAATCAAGATAAAAACAGAAAGAGGAATGATGTAAAATTACTTAAGATGCTTCTCACCAGACAATTTCGTAGTTAAAGAAGGAAGGGCTTGCCTTAGCTGAGATACTGTCTCTGTGTAATCTGAAATTTCTGGGCAGGAGCTGGTCAGGTCCTGATTGTCCTTGTCCTCTCCCCCATCCACTGTTAAGCTTTAAAACTGAAGCATTAGGACTTCATTCTTTGAGCTTCAGGCTTTGACTGCAAGTGAGACATGTTATGTACACATAACACTTCCCACAGGAATGTAAGCATTATATACTGCAAACATGTACTAATAAAAAATTAATTAAAATTTAGAAAATCTATATCCCACTACTAAATGGTATGGCTTAGTATTTTACCATTATATATATTTTAATAATAACATAACTTCCATGCCATGCCTCCAAAAGAATCAGTTCCTCCCATATCAGTGGCTCAATAACACTTGATTAATGTCTCCATTATGGTTCTAATCTAAGGCTATGGATAATATTCTGTCCATGTTATTCTCTTGTCAGGCTGTGTCTGAAGACAGAGACCTTGTGTTATTCACCACTGAAACCAGCACCAAACATAGTCCATGTTGGCTAATTTTTAAGTAAGTGAATGATCACTGAAAAGATAGCATCTGATTGGCCCTTTCAGTTGCAAAGCATTTTGTTTGTAACTCTGACATGTGTACTACCCTTGGGAACTATTACAGTTTATATCTAGGCATCCCCCCAGAACTTCACGCATTCATAGGTGAGGCTTTGGAAGGTGATTGGACCACAGGGGCATGATTAGTGCACTGACTAGATTATAGCTAAACGTGATGCTGGCGGAGAAGCCTGGCTGTCTTACTTTTCTCTCATTGCTGAGACAAAATACCTGAATCCCAAAATTGAGGGAGGAAAGGTTTATTTAGCTCACAGTTTGTGGAGGTTTCAGTCCATACTTGGATGGCTCCAAGGCAGAGTGGCACATGGCAGAGGGCAAGAGTTCATGGTGGTGGAACACCGCAAAAGCAACAAGAGCTAAAGGGAGGAATGGAGGCAATCAGCGTCTTTCTCTCCCTTACATATGCAAAACTATCTGCCCCAAGGTGGGTGTAGCTCTCACACCCATAATCAATCAAACTCTGAAAGCCCGCCCCATGACCACCCCATGAGCCCATGAGGCTTTGGGGGGACACCCAGAGCATAACACTGGTCTGAGGTGGGTCGTGGCCTGGAAGGGTCCATCTCCTTCTTTCCTCCCTTGACTTTTCCCTCTTTCTCCTTCCCACTACCATTCATGAGTGGTTTCTCCACTGTCATTAACTTCTGACATGCTGCTCTGCCTTGGAGCCAGCTGAACTTGGACTGAAACCTGCACAGTCTGTGAGCCAAAATAAATATTTTTTCCATACAGTTGAGGGTGTTGTTGAGTTTTGTGCCTCATGGACAAGAAAGTAACTAAGACAGGAAGTAACTCCTTTTATTATCCCTGTTTATCCCAGGAGGAATGTGAGCCGAAGAGGTTAAGTGGCTCAGGCCAGGTTACCCAGTCTATAAGACGTGGGACTAGAACTTGAGTCTTTTTGGACAATGCTTCTCTTTTCTCTGTGCATTGTGGAGCCTCCCCAGACAGGCATCTCAAAGGGGAGAAGATTGAAAGCACCAACTCCTTCTGAGAGGTGTGGAGTAAATGAGATTTTGTCCCTGAACATGGAAGCTGGGAATAGAGGTGAAAAACTACATCCACTGCCAATTTTGTCTAGAGTAGCCTTGAAAGCTAACATTTTATAAAGACACCGCTGAGCTCAGATTTCCACAGAGGGCAGGTCAGCAGTAATCCTGGCATTATGTGCTCTCAGGCCTGTGACCACAACATAAATGCCAGTGAAAGAAATCTTACAGTCTGCTTGCGCACTCCCTTTGAAAATGCAGGTATGGTTTTAGAGCTAGGGATACAAGGAGTCTGAGTTACACGGGCAGATGTTAAATATTCATCTTGAGAAAGGATCATTGGGGTTTATAATAGTATTGACTGCACTCCCATTTTGTTTCCTTGCTTTACAAATAAGCTTCAGTGGCTGTAAACTACTCCAAGTTTTGAAATTCCATGTTAAAGGGAAATAAATGTTATCTATAGTGGCAGAATTCAGGAAGCTTTGCATCATGAGCCAGTAAAGGGAGTTCTTAGAAAAGTACGAGCTTGTCTGCTACCACGTTGGGGACCTTATCTCCTTGCCTTAGGCTCTGAGGGGTGGAGCATAAAGGTGGGATTTAAGGAAAGTAAGAGAAAAGAATGTTGTGGGATAAGATTTTTGCTATCTATTAAGTAGACAACATTGGGGGCTGGAGGTTTAGCTCAGTGGCACAGCACCTGCCTGACAAGCGCAAGGTTGTGAGTTCGATTCCGGGTATTGGGGGAAAAAAGTACATAACATTAACTCCTAGTTCCCACCCCCAGGTAATGCCCACTCCCTTGGTTGAGTGCTGATTGGATTACCCCTCCTGGCTCTTGGATATGCTGGTGTACGCTGTGTCCTACAGTGAGGAATTAAGTGGCAGGGAGTAAATGCTGATGCCTTCTTCTCTTACTGCATCCAAGAACTGGCATGGTGCTTGCGGGCGTTTGCACATACATGGCAGTCTCTGGGGGGACTCTATGACTTCTCTATGGGTGTGCACTACTGTTATAAAATCCTTTCATTCAGTTGTTTGTAAACTCCATCTCCCAGAGCAGACCTTTCTGTCAAAGGGCTCTGGGAGAGGAATGCCTGTGTGTGCAGTCTTCACCTTATTAGACAAGGACCCAGTGGTGTCACCTCACTGCTTATTCCCACCACCCTGGCATGACCTTCCTGATGACTGTTTCCAAGAATGCACTTCTGCTCTGTCCTTTCTTCCATGGATTCCCTTTTATCACCGATCATGAAGAAATAGCCAAGAAACCCGGGCACTGGGCCAAATGACCTCTGCACTTCTCCTCTTGTCTGGCTCCATCTATGATGACAGAATGGAAAATCCTTGAAGGCAGGGGCTGTACTTATCTACAGTTTATATTAGAAATTAGTCATCTTTTGGAGGTTTATTACATCGTATGCAAAGCACTACAAAACTTTGATGGGATGACTTCCGAAATACTTTATTCTCTCTTTCTGTTTTGTTATTACTTTTCTTTTTTTAGTGACTGGTGAAAATAGGAAAAGGGAGGGTAGTCATTTAGATGGGGGAAGGCATTTCTCTAAATGTCAATACTTATGAAACGCCATTTCAAACCTTTATAAATGATTATCTTCCTAGTACTGATGAGGCAGTTTCACATTGCTGCTCAATTTATTTACTCAGGAGACCAATTTATTTCACTACCTCTGTACTAACTGTTTGCATTGACATCTAGGTCTGCTTTGAGCAAGCAACTGTGACAAGTTGTTTATTGAACTGTAAACAGGTATTGTCTGAATCTAAACAGTGGCTTTATCTAATTAGGAGACCCTGGGCATCATCTTAGCCCCATGTGGCTCTTCTGACCCAGTGTAGCATCTCCTGCGGATTTCCCATGCCTTTTAAAATCTTTGCACACAGTAAAAAGTGGCACAAAGTGAAGAATGATCCTTATATCGTCCTGTAACTGTACGTATTAGCGTTTTCTGCAAAAAAAGGGGCGACTGCAATAAACTGAGCAAGGGTGGCCCAATTTAGAATGGTTGCGCAAGAAAGGGAAAGCACGAACGAGATATAAAGAGAGGAGGAGGATGAATAAAGGGGAACTCAGTCTGTTGCCTGGGCTGCAAATACTCGTCCTATACATTAGAAAACCTTTTCCCACTCAAAGGGAACTCAGCACAACGATGGCAGTACGAGTCTTCAGAGGAAAGCGCAGGTATGGTTACAGAAAGTAAGACCGAGGAGCGGAGGGGGAAAGAGTCCATCTTTTGAACTCTGGTCGAAACGGAGCCAGTGCGAATGCGTTTGGGAGCCCTCCTTCCAGCCAGCGCTCTGCGTCTGAAGATGCTAATTGAGCGCAGCAATCAATTTCTTTTGTTTTCAGCTGCCAGCACTTTGCTGAACGGCTCTTCCCAGCCCTGCAAGGAGGAACTCTGTGAAGCTTCGCTTCTCAGGAGCTATGATTATTACATGTTCCTCTTGGAAGGAAAGAATTAATTGCAATTTTGAAGACGTAAATGTCGCCACAGTGAAGTTTTCCAACATGAGGCCAAACGTAGATCTCTTTAAAAAAAGAACAAAGAAAACAACAACAAGAAGGGCCCAGGGATGATCCACTCACTGGCGTACACTGAGAGAAGAAAACTGCAGGAAGTGAGCAGGGTGCTGTATTATTTTTTCAGCCTTCTATAAACACTGTTTATTTTCACATTCTTTTTGTCTCTCCTCAGGCGTTACGAGTTGCTTCCTTAGTCGCTTCCTTAATGATTTGTGTAATTGGTTTCGCTCACGGAGGCCCAATTGGTGGGTTCATCAGGAGTGCCTCATGAAATATGAATCTATTTAAAAATTAATAGTAAATCAATATTAATTCAATAAAATATTTTAATCTGAGGTATGAATATTTTATACCTTCACACAGACGTGCAGATTTCAAAAGGGTTTTCATGTTTCTGACAGGCTGTCCAGTTTTGCCACGACGACGCAGAAATTATTCCTCCGCGCGCCACGCAGGCGCTAGGCTCTCTCAGCTAGAGCTGCCAGGTCAACGGTCATGTTTATTCAGACTGCTGAAGGAATGCAAATGAGATGCATGCTGCAGAGGAACACGGGGAAGTTTACCTAGTTTAATCGAGTTTATAGTTTCTCCTGTCTCCGCTTGGAATACACTTAAAGGGAGTCTCACGCAATCTTATGGGTTAATCCCTGTTCACACCGGGCTTGACTCATATCAGACCTGGCGTACTGAGGCACCCGAGGCTCCCCTGACAAGGGGCTCTAAAGAGATGGACTGCCACCGATCTCCTCGAAATGAGCCAGTTGCACTTGGCCGATAAAACCAGAGATTTACTGGAGCAGACAGGCCTCAGTTTAAACAGGCTTGTCTCTCTATTGAAACCCCTTCTGTCACTTGAATCCGTCATCTCCCTGTCAGGCATCATCAGCTAAAACAATGGAGTGGCGTCTGAGTTTAGCTGAAAGGGGCCTCATGTCAGATAATGGGTAGGAATGTGTTATCCTGATCAGCAGTGCTGGGTCCACCTGTGCGGTTCTCTACCTGTTCTGATGGGGGTGGTGCTAGCTCAGGTGCAGCGTAAAGGTGTAAAAACTTTACAGCCAAGGTAATGATAATGAGTTAGAAAGGAAAAGATGATTTCGGTGCTGATTCAATAGGAGAAGTGCTAGGTAATAGTTAAAACAGTAATTTTCTTTTTCTGGGATTTCCACGTTCATTTTTCTTTAATATATCTGTCTTACCCAATGCCTAAGCTCCACTGGTAGACAGAAATATCCTCCCAAGGAAGAAAATGTAAGCTGGATGCATTAAAGTTTATTGGTTATAGTTTCTTCTTAAGGGAGCAGTGGTAAATGAGGCGACTGAATTACAGAGTGTTTTTGTGCATGGCCCGACCCCTGGAGAAAAAGTCTGTATAGGTTGGAGCAGCCCCAAACTAGGAAGCAGATATTCTGAATACAGTAGGGGATTCAAATAAGATACCTAACAGATAAGAACCAAGTTCTTCACATCTCTAGCATCCCTGGAGCCCTGCAGTCAGCCTTGTATGTAGTAGGCCCTCAGTATATATTTTGCTGAAGGAATAAATATATATACATTCCTTTTTGACATTAATTTAATTTGCCTTGGTGGTGTTCTCTGGACACAAAGTAGGTGTATTTCAAACCTGCCTTAGAATGATATATACTTAACTTTTCAGTAATTTATTATTGTATTTTCCTGTTAGAGAAGAAGGTTGCAGCTTTGTAAAAATGGAGTGCATTCATATTGAAGCTAAGGGAATGTCACGGCATCAATCAATTCCTGCAGTAAGGGCCTCTCCTGCATGTGTGGGAGTTGCTCTGGCAGTAAATGTTCCTTCTGAGGTGTCCCCTGGCACCTGCATTACTCTCTCTTCCATTTCCCCGTATTTGATAAGTTGGTTTATTTCTGAGTGTATCTGAGTGGGTTCCCTGGTTCTCTCACATACACTGTTGAGTGGGAGGTGTGGATCAGTATACAGAAGGGGCTCCAAACTGCTGCAAAGTCAAGAGGTATTCTTGATAAGCTGGCCAACTGTCCTGTTTTGCCCAGTTTGTCCTGCTTTTAGCACCGAGAAACGTCTTGTTCTGAGGCAAATAGAGACAGCTGATTGATCATCTTAATCTTGAAACTTGAGAGGTCAGGTTTTTGACCCTTATGTTGTGGGTTTCAGGTAGATACTGAATTTCTAAAAGTTATATGAGTTTGAAGATTCAGGAAAATTCAAGGCTTTTATAAGTTTGTGAAAAATGTTTAAAACAATATTCGTATAGTTTAAAAGTCACTCATCTGATGCACTCTCTCTCTCTAGGTGTGTGTATATTTATTACACATTTTTGGTACATAAATTAATGGGACTCGGTGTGATATTTCCATACATATATACAGCATGCATTGATCATATCCAGCCACCCATCTCCCATCTTCCCCTGACCTCCAGCTCAGCACTCTTCCCAGTTCCTAGTGATCACTATTCTACCAGCAGTTTGACTTTTTTGGTTAAGTGTCTGCATAGGGTACATATCTTTCTGTATCTGGTTTATTTTACTTAACATGATGTCCTCCAGTCCTATCCATTTTGGTGCAAGGGATGGTCTTTAGTTTTCTTTTATGTCTAAATCATGCATCACTGCACACCTGTTAATGGATACCCAGACGATTCTGTATCTTAGCTTTTACAGTACCACAACAAGCATGGGCTCTAGATATATAACCAGGAGTGGGGTATCGAGTCACATTTTCCATCCCATTCTCCACAGTGGCTGCTAAGATTCACAGCCCACATCTATAGTCAGCTTGCAAGTGTATCCCCTCTTTAGGAGCTATAGCTTGATTAGCAGAATGTGGATGGTAGTTCTCTTTTGTGAGAGGATGGGGCAGTTCTGTGGTGGAGCCAGGCTTTGACCCAGAAATCTTTGCTTCTGACCACTCAGCTAAGGGCCACTGTGTGGTAACAGTGATGAAAGTGACCAGTGGTGGTATGTTCAGTGTTAGTGGAATTCTTTATTGTTATTTTCTTACAAGATCAAGACTCTTGTAAGGGCCAGAATCTGGCCTTGTTTAGCCTTAAGTTCTCCTTCACATCTTGTGGCTTTCATGAACCAAGGCAATCTTTTGACTTTTGAAGGGACTCCCCAGCCCAATGGCAGCGATGTTGACACAGAAGAGCCTCACAGTCGCAGTGCTTTCCTTTTTACCTTTCCTTTCCCTCATCTTCTACTTACGATCGCCTTGGGCTTTTTTTTCTGGCTACCTCTCATGGAAAGTGGTGGTGAAAACCTCAGTCATTTACATGGATGTGGAAGAATCAAGCCTTGCTAATTCTTCTGTGTAGATGTTTAGCTGTGTATGTATGTTTGCATGTAGATGAGAAGAAGGCACATGTGGCCCTACTAACGTTCATATGTTGCATTGGTCAGCATATCCTTTGCCTGGACAGAATACTTTACATGCACACCTTGAAGGAGGAAAGCTTTATTTTGGCTCACAGTTTTAGAGGTTTCAGCGATGGGTGACTGGCTCCAAGGCAGAAACAGCAGGACAGAAGGGTGTGGTAGAAGAAGGCTGCTCAGTTCACAGCAGCCAGGAAGTAGAGAGCAGGAAGACAGGAAGGCAAGGGCCGGGGTCAGCTATAATCCCAAGGTCACACCACCGTGACCCACCCAGAGAGAATCAAATCTATCTCCTAGGTGTTTCTCAAGCCACTTAAGTCGGCAATCAAGATTTACTATCACATATATTTTTCATACGGATTTTAATATCCAAACACTTAAAAATTTCTTCTAAACCACCCCAATTTACTTGCAGAAAAAGAAAATTAATTGTTCTATTGCTTATAAGCAGATATTTGAAGAGAGGGCCTGTGAAAATATCCCAAAGTTATGATACCTTAAAGGATAACACTTTATTTAATAGTAAATAGATTGCCAAGAATATAATTTCTTTGGAAGTTGAAAGCAAATTCAGTTCAATCTACAAAAGTTCTTTCAAATATGAGCACTGCCTAGCAATAAAATGTGGTGCCTTGGGAGCAGATGGGCCCCACATCATTAGAGGCATTCAGAACAAGGCTCATATCTCTGTGATGCAATCGAGGAAATTTCTGTATATCATAGAAACTCCCATTATTTAATAGCTGATACTAACGGTTAGGAAATTCTTACCTAAGCTTATTTTAATAGAAGTACTGGAATTAAAAGAAATATTTTCCAATAGTTTTCATGGAAGACATATGGCATTGGTGGACTCAGTAGATAAGCACAGAGAAAACTCTAGATCCCAGAGTGCAGAGAAACCAGCTTAGTGGTGCTTCTTTTCAAATGATACCATCCCACTTGCCTAGGTTACATTAGAAGGTCTCAGTGTCTTCCTTGTTCTTTGCCTTCATGTCTTCTTAGGTCCAGCCCTAGGGTTCCTGTCGTCTTCAGAGGGGTGGGGAAGGGATTTTAGAGCATGGGATTGTTTCGCTAACACTCCAGGCAGGACCTTGTGAAAAGAGTGGTAATTCTGGAAAAGATAAGGAAGAAAAACCTTAAGAATGGGCAAGAAATAGCCCTTAAGGCTTCTGCATATTGTGGATTTTTTTTTCTTTTTTGCCTTTGCTGTAGTATGAGAGTATTTTAAGGATTTCTATTAATCTCACCTTTATTTGGGAAATTATCAGAATCCAGAAGTGTTGCTTCATAGGAGATGGGCCCAGAACAGGGAGGGACTATCTAGTAGGACCCAGCTTCTCCAGACCTACAGAGAAAACAGCTTCTGAGACAGACTGTGTACGAAGGAGTCTAGGAAATGTGTTTCACTGTGATCTCAGGAAGACGAGGAGCAATGAATGAGTGTATCTAAAATATACAGGCAAATGACTAGGACAAAGCGAATCAGCATAGACATTTGGTGCAGAGATATATGACCTTTTAGATACCAGAGATGAGACAGCTGGCCTGTTGTCAATGTGCACCTTGCAGAGCACCTCCAGAATGGTGCCTGATTGCACTGATTGCTCCTTTCCCCCTGTTTTTCAAAGGTGCCACGTAACCCATTCACGACGGATATGTAGTCACTAAGTAGTTTAAGCCCAGGTGCCTGTAGCTATGACATGATGTTTGAAAGACTGGGATGCCAACTGATGTGCTCAAGCTGAGTAATGTTTTCTTCACCTCAGTGATACAGGACCTGAAGACCCCACCAACTGGCAGGCATATTCCTTCCTGAAAGGCATAGCCGCATAAATTCACCAGGCAGGGATGACTCGATGAAAACGAGCAAGCTCCGTGTGTAAGGAAGAAAGGAACAGGCGTCCTGAAGAGAGACAGAAGGAGACGGAGTCTCACATTCCAGCCCGTGTGTGGATACGACCAGTAACTTTTAGGAAGAGGATGAGTCAGAGCTTGAGATACAGTCTTTGAAGTCTTGAAACTTCAAGTGCCAACTTTGAGCCATTGCTGACAGAAGGCCTGAGAGGTCTCTATAATCAGAATAAAAACTCATGAAAGAAAACATCTCTTTCAATTTTTGATAGTTTACAATGCAGAGGATAATCTGTGAATGATTTAGAAAATAATGGGAGAGAAAGAGGATCAGCGTCCAGATTCAGAACACTGACATTTTCCTGAGTCACTGGCTGCCTGGCGGAAAGAGGTAAGAAGGCAGTGCCAAAACAATGCTGCCCATTCCATTGTTTAGGTTTTTAAAGATAATCAACCAATTTAATTAATTCATATTCAACAAATAAATATTAAAATTTTACTCTGTGTTAGGATAAAATGCTAATCTGAATAGACATAGTTTATGGGATGCTTATTATCTAGAGGGAGATACTACATATTGACCAGAACTCCAGAAATATAAACAAGACACTGCCACAGAGGATGTGGAAGGGCCTGGGGGAGTACATCGAAGGAGCCCCTAACACAGGCTGGGTAAGTATGAGCGGAGGGAAGAACGAAAAACAAAGACAAGAACAAAAACAACCACCGTGGGCCGGAAGAGATGAGCTGATGTTTTCAGGGGAAGTGTAATTAGAGGGAATATCCCAGGCAGGAAAGTAGCAAATTACTTATGCCATTCAGACTTAACTCACTCATTCATTCATCACTCATCATTCATTCTTCATTCAGTCATCTGTCTGTTCAACAGTGAGCCTTTAGGTGCTTTTACACGACCTAATGCTAGGAGGTTGATGTAAAGTGTTGAATGGGATAGACAGAACTTCCCCTGTGGAACCCTCTGATTTATCCAGGGAGATGATGAAAAAAGCAATTTCAGTAAAGCATGCAAAGTTCTGCAATGGGGTAGCCATGTTAACAAGTAGTTGCTAGGCAAATGTGCGGCAATGGCCCTCAGCCCAGAGCTGTCCCAGGGATGATGTGGGGGACCAGGGGTAGCAAGCTGCACAGTCCAGCAGGAATGACATTAGCCTGAGACCGAAGGAATAATCCAGCATCAGGGAGAGAAGATGGAAGCAGCAGTGACTCAGGGTGAGGGTTAGAACATTCCTCATCCGAAGACATGAATTTCCTTGTGGCTGAAAACCAAGGTGTTTTAAAACTTTTAAGGATTTTAGATACATCTTAAGTCTAGTGGAAAGAGTATTTAAAGCAGTAAGATTATTGGATGTGAATGTGAAGAAATCAATAGATTTTGTATACATTCATGTACATATTAATAACAATCGTTTAAATGTCACCGAGAGACAAACATTAGCGGTAATGAGAATAACGGCACTTTTGAAGTGCTCCAAAGTCTGTACTGCGTCATTCTGCAGAAACTGTCTCCTAGTCTGGTGTTCTTTTTGCCGCAGTATTTCTAGAAACTTCAATTACTGTGCAATTTATAAATCACTGAAGCGTGTTCTGTCCCTCAGGGGCTCCCAGTCCATTTTCTTTCCACTTACAAAAGGGAGATGGGCATCACTTAGCTGCTGCCAGGAGGGTGCCTGCTGGTGTGCAGCACAGGATGACCTCTCCGAGCAGGTCGCCAGAGCAGGGGCTTCTCACCACAGCTCCTGGGGAACGGCAGGGGCCACTTGAGTCTGGGCCCTTTTTTCTGATACACTAGTCTTTAACCTGGATGAACTTATTTCCAGGAACTTCTTGTTCTACTTGTATGTTCTCGCTATTTAAAATTCTTTGCACTCAGAAGCTTATCTGTGTGGTGGCGTGCACCTAAAATGCCAGCAGTCTGGGAGGCTGGGTAGCAGGACTGAAACTGAGCTGAGTCTAGCCAACAGGGCAGTTTAGCAAGACCCTGCCCCGAAATAAAATATAAAAAAGGGCTGGGAATGTAGCCCAGCGTGAAGACCCTGGGTTCAATCTCCACTACTAAAAAAAGACAAAAGAAAAAACCTCATTTGCTTTCCAGTTCTGGATCGTTTCCCTTGTGCACATACTGTACCGGGTAAAATATTGATATTTTCAAATGCAATTTTATGATTCTACGGACATGCACGTAACTTTGGCAACATGCTTGCCACAATGAGTGCCTTTCCATCAGCAAAGACAAGGCGTGTGGACACCTCAGACATTGGCTAGTAGAAGAAATTCTCTAACCCTTGGTTAAATGACCTAACATGCTGCTTTGGAATTATCATAACACCTTTGGGAAAGACATTTATCTCTCTGTGTTTAATTTTCTAGGGCTATAGCTTCAAGAAAAAAATGTAAAGACCCAAAGAGGATTTATTTGCTCAATACTTTCTCTGGTGATATTTTTATTTTGTATTAAACATACATACTATATAAATTCAGTACTTCTACGTTTTATCATAGTTTAGGAATATTTAAAATATCACATACTATCAGCATAAGCATGAAACTTGCTTACTGAGTTCCTTCCTGAGCTGATTCCAGACACTTCCTAACTCGGGACAAATTGCACATGCAAAATGAAGATGAAGTGCCAACATCGAGCAAGGCAAATGCATGTCGCCGTGAGCACGGCTAGAAACGAAGGAGGAGCATTGGGTTTACAGTAAGAAAAACCGGGTTTGCAACCCGACTTTGCTAATTAGCAGCAGTGGGACCCTGGATAACCCTAAGGCTCGCTTTTCGCAGACTTCTGGGACAATGCATTCACGCCTTATTTCCTTTCACATCCATCCACTATGAGTTCATTCACTCACTAACAAGCCTTTACTGAGTGCCTACTGTGGGGAGACATTTTGGTGCCTATATAGCCCTAACAGAGCGCTGCACAAGCCAAAGGAGACGATCACACCCAGCACTGCCACGGGTCAAGGGCTCACCATGCGCGTGGTCTTTACCTGATCATCTCCGTTGCACAGGCAGTATGAGCTGTCGGCGTGGCTTTAGGTGCGTTCTCGGGTAGTCCTCTCAGAGCCTGGGAAATTCTGACCCTCGGTGTACACATGAGATAAGTGAAGCACAGTTGAGAAACTCACTCAGAGTGGGAGGACTTGTAAGAAGCTGACTAGAACTCGAACCAAGGCAGATCTGACTCAAAAGACCCAGTTTTCCAGGCCTGTCAATATGGAAGTTCGTTAGAAATAGGGAGTTCTACAGAATGAGAACCATTATTTACTATTATTGTTACCATACTCATTTGTGATACTATAAAAACAGTCCAAAACCAAACACGAAAGAGGAAATGGGCTTGCTTATGTTACTGTAGGAATTCTCATTACAGTGCTTTTGGTTCCTGTTTCTGCAGCTTGAGATTCCCTTTTTTTTCCCAGATGGGCACACCGCGCTGCTGTTCTTTTTCTGTCTGCAGATCATGGCTGGGCTGTTGGTAAGCATGTTGTTTAAAAAAAAAAAAAAAAAAAAGAAACTAACAACAGCAACAAAAAAAACCCTGAAATGATTTCAGGGCAGAATCACCATGTCAAGGAGGTTGTGTACATCCTTCATGATGAAAATGCCAATTTCTTATAAAAAGGCAGAACTCCACATTTTAAAAGGTTGAATGTAATGTTATTTAACTAATTTCATATGACTACCTTTAGGTCACTGAAAAAAGTCCAAATATAAGAATAGTCTCTGGAGTCTGTAACATTTTCGTGTGATTCAAGAATAGCTAAATTCTAATTCGTTTTAACCTCTTGCCTTTTGGCATTTGGGCTCTTCTGACAGGAAGTGTGTGTCCATTGTGAGATTTGTTAGGAAAGGAATTGTCAGTTTAATCAGGAATCTGTTTTTATTACATCTTTGGCAGCTAAAGAAGATCCCAAGGTTTTGACACAAAGAACATACATTATTTAAATAGATTTATTGGAAATTTTGTTGAAATATAATGTTAAAATATTTTTAAAATCGTAAGTATATTTTAACAAAACAATATTACCATACCCCAAAAACTTCACGCATGCCTTCTTTCAGGTATGCTAGATCCAGAAGTAACTGCTATTCTGATTTCTATTTTAATACTTTAGTTTCTGCTTTTGGACTGTTTATAAATGAAAATAAAATTCTATAATATTCTCCTTTTTGTGACTGGCTTCATTCATTCAACACTATGTTTATGGAGTTCATCTATGCTGCTCTGTGTAGTGGAAGTTCGTTCTTCCTTATAGCTGTGAAATGTCTCGTAAGGAATGAGTCTACCACAATTATTTCTCACCCATTCCACTTTGCATAGGCATTTGGCTTGTTTCCAGTTTGTGGCTGTTAAAATTATTGATGCCTTGAAATACCTGTGTATAAGCTTGTCTCTTGAGCATATACTGAGGGTGTGTGCTGGCTATAAAGTTATTTATATTTTCAGCTTTAGTAAATACTGCTACTTTTTCGAATGGTTGTGCAATTTTAAAAATCCCACCCTCAATATATAAGAGTTTCTGTTATTCTGTATCTTTGGTGGACTTTTTAATGTTAGCCATGCTAATGTACAGTGGTATGTCATTATCATTTGTTTATATTTCCCTAATGACTAATGAGGTTGAACACGTCCTTATATTTTTATTGGCTATTTGTATGTTTTCTTTTGTAATATGTTTCATAGTACTTGAAAAAAATATGCTCCCAAAGACATCTGTGTCCTACTTCCCAGACCTGTGACTATGTCAGGTTACATGGCAAAGGAGAATTAAGACTGCATGTGAAATTAAGGTTTGCAACCAACAGAATGTAAAACAGATTATCCTGTATTACCTAGGTGAGCCTAGTGTAATCACAAAGGCTCTAAGAGTGGAAGGAGAAATCAGAAGAGAGAAGCAGGGGTGGCAGTGCAAGAAGGACCCAGCCAGTGTCACTGGGACTGAAGACAGAAGACCAGCCCATGAACCAAGAAAGCCACCCTGTCCTTTACAGCTCTGAAAGACACAGAAATGGATTTCACCCCGAAACTCCACAAGCACCACAGCCATGCTGACACCTTGGCACCAGTGAAGTAATGCTGATGTTTAGGCTACAGACCCATAAGATAATAAATTTCTGTTGTTTTTGTAAAAGGAAACTGAAACATGTCTTCAAGTCTTTTTGCTCAAATTTTCCTCAGGTAGGTCTTTTGCTTTGCAGATTCTCCATATATTATGGATGTGAGGACTTTCTTGGGCTTGTTTAGTATTTTGCATCCACATTCTATTTGATCCCAGCTTAATTAAGACAACCATTATTCCACTCTTTCTGTGAATCTGACTTTTTAGATTGCACATGTGTTGGTAAGATCATAGACTATTTCATTGGTCTGAGTCATTTCACTCAGTAATTCCTTCAGGTTTCATATATATTTTTGCAAATGACAAGATTTTTCTTCTCTCTCTTTCTCTCTGACATTTTCTTTATTCATTTATCTGTCAGTGGACGCTGAGGTTCTTTCCACGTTTTTGCTATTGCGAATAGTGTTGCAGTGAACATGAGAAGGCAGATACCTCTTCATACCTGGTTTTGTTTCATTGCAGTTCTATTTTTAAATTTCTGGGGACCTTTCATACTGTTTTCCACAATGGCTATAGCAATTTACAGTCCCCAGATGTACGCAAGAGTTCTGCATCCTTACTGCAATTGTTGCTTTCTTGTATTTTCTTCCAGTGCCTGGGGTCGAATTTAAGGCCTCACACGTGTTGGTCAGGCGCTCACTGCTGTGCTGTGAACGTAGCCCTCGTCTTTTTCTTTTTCAGTAGTCATCCTAACAATTGTGAACACTATCTTATTGTGCTTTTCACTTGCATTTCTTGATTCATCATGTTGAGCATTTTTTACGTATCTGTTGTTCACCTGTATGTCTTCTTTGAAAAAATGTTTATTCAGGGCTTTTATCCACTGTTTAATCAGGTTATTTTTTTTTATGTCTGAGTTATATCAATTCCTAATATACTTTGGATATTAATTCCTTATCAGGTAGATAAGTATTTTCTTTTGCTCCATGGATTGCCCCTCACTCATTTGATTGTTGCCTTGATTGTGTCGAAGCTTGTTAGTTTGATGCAGTCCCATTTGTTTATTTTTGTGTTTTTTGCCTGACTTTTGGCATAAAAAATCATTTGCAATACCAGTGTCTAGGAGTTTTATTCCCTATATTTTCTTCTAGGAAATTTTATGGTCTTGGTTCTTATATTTTACGCTTTAACCCATTTTGTGTTAGTTTCTGAATGTCACGTAAGAAGATAAAGTTCAATTTCACTCTTGCATGGGTGCATTTCTTCTTAACACTATTTATTGGAAAGAGTATGCTTTCTCCATTATGTAGTCTTGTTAAATTCTTAATCTTATATATGTGGATTTATTTCTAGAATCTTGATTCTGTTCCTTTGGTCTATGAGTTTGCTTGAATGGTAGTATCGACCTGTTTGGGTTATTCTAGCTTTGCAATATAATTTGAAATTAGTAAACAGGTTGCCTCTTGCTTTGTTCTTTCTCCAAGTTGATTTGGTCTTTGTGATCTTTTCTGTTTTCATATGCTTAAGAGAGAGTCACATAATTTTCCTTTCTTGTAACATTCTTTTTTGTTGTTGTTGTTTTGTTTCTCTTCTGGTACCAGGAATCGAATTCACTACCTTGTACTTGCCGGGCAGGTGCTTTTGCCACTGAGCTAAATCCCAGTCCCTCTTGTAACATTCTTGTTGAGCTTTGGTAATAAAGTATTGCTGGCTAAATTAAAAATCACTTTGGGATGTAATCTCATTGTAAGATCACTGCTCCATATATGTTAAATTTTGATGAATTCTCCAATAAAGACATACGGGTCTTGAGTTTTATTTCTGATAATTTTGGTTGAAGAATTTAATTTGTTTAATAGTAGGTTTATAAAATTTTCTATTTGTCATATGTTATTTTTGGTAAGCTGTATTTTTCAAGGAAAATGTCTTCTAAATTTTCAAGATAATTTTCACAAAGTGATTCACGGTGTCTTCCTTTAGAAATATTTGTGAAATGTGTAGTGATGACTTTTTACATTTGATAGCATTTGCCTTTTTTTTTTTTTTTTTTTACAGCAATGAGCTTTGCTAGAAGTTTGTGAATTTCAAAATTTTAGAAAATAAACAATTGGTTTTGATGATTTTCCCCATTATATGTGGATTTTGTTTCACCAATTTATGTTCTTGCATTTACAGTATTTCCTGCCTTCTAATTAGTTTGACTTACTATTTTTTTAGAAGAACTTAATTTACTACTCTAGCCTTTCTTCTCTGATATATTGCATTTTAAGGCTAAAAATAGTCTGTAAGCAACACCTTTGCTACAAACCACAAGTCTTGATTTTTTGTTTCACTCAGTTAACCTTTAAAATAATTTCCAGCTTGACTTTTTTCATCAATAGAGCTACTTAAAAGTATGCTGCTTAACTTCCATGTGTAAGATTTTCTAGTTGTCTTGTTATTGATTCTAGATTAATTCCACAGAGTACATTCTCTTTTTGTTTCATTCCTTTGAAATGTTTTGAGATATACACACATTTCAGCCAAGCATATTATCAATTTGTGTAAATGTTCATGTTGAACTAAAATGATATGCATTCCATAATTACTGTAAGCAGCATTCTACATACATCAAATAGGCTTAGTTTCTTAAAAATAGTGTTAAAAAATCTTAGGCCCTATAATATTTTAATATCTGCTTGCTCAATCAGATGTTGAAAATGATGTTTTAACGCCTACTATGATCATAGATTTATCTAGTTCCTTTAATGCTGTTAGGCTTTATTTAAATTTTTGAAATTATAATATTAAGTACATATGTTTAAATAATCATGTTCTTTTCCTTGGATTTGGATCTTTTAGCACCACAAATTTTCCCTTTTGATCTTTACTAATGCTCTTTATTGTAAAAGCTGCTTTGTTTGACGTTAGCTTTGTGATATTCACTTTCTTTGGTTAGCATTTTCGTAGCGTATTGGTACCCCTTATGTATGGTCCTACATTTTCTTGGCTTTTCAAATAATTTTAAATGTTATTTCTGGTTCCAGAAATAATTATACAGAAATAAAATGTAGAACTTCCCTCTAACAAATATTTGGGCCTGAACAGCAGCTGCTCTCACTTCCTGGGCTCACCAGGGAAACTGTTAGTAACCAGCACGACGAGGGAAGTTACTGCACTTGAAGATTAAAATAAACAAGCAGCAAGGCAAAACTCAAATCGCATACAACAGGGAATGCATCAGGTTTTCCTCTACATATCGAACGTTAGAAAACAGTATCTGGTGCATTCTGGGGGAGTGTTTGCCCCAGTAATTTTTGCATGATCACATTTCTTCAAATCATAACAAATGTGTCTATGTGTAGGAAAACTACAAGCATAGGACCTCTGAAAAGAAAACAGAGCTGGATCATATAATCTAGTCAACTGAGAGATAAAACAGAATACAAATTTTTGAAATGTCAAAATATTAGTGATGAGCATTTCATTCATCTGAATATGAAACTAAAATTTTCAACTGGTCTCCGGTAATGGAGTGTAAGTACTATAAACCTTAACTTTATGCAAGTAAAACAAGAGTGAACAGAAGTGGAGGATGTGCAAGTGTTGCCATCTCATGCCAGGTTTTAGTAAGAGTCAACAGTCTGCCCAAAGCTAAAATATTAAGCTTAAATGTGTTCATAATGGTTTAATTAACTTGAGATATTTTTAAGAGTAATTTTGCTTGTGCTGAAGAAACACCTGAAATTTCATTTTCACTTCCTATTTAGTTAATTCAAGTATAATAAAAATTACCATTATATATACAAAGAAAGACAGGCAGAAAACAGTGACCTCTAGTTATGAACTATAGCTACTTGGGGATGGTTAGTTTTTGGTGATTATTTCTAACTTTTTCATTGTTCTTTTTCTTATAGCTTAACTTTTACTTTTCTTATCATAAGCATGTATCATTTTTACAAAATTTTTAAAGTCATTTTCTAAAAGAAAGTCAGAGAGAGAGCAATAGAGTCATCTTTAGCTAGAAGAATTTTTCTCACCTTTTTCTCAATTACTTTTACAGAGAAACTCTCTATTTTATCTTAAAAGAAGCCACTGATTGAATTATTCTTTGTCATGGTGAGCCTAATGTGATCAATTTTTATTTGGGTTTCACTAATGAAGAGTGAATTTTTTCTCTCTGCAACTCCTAGCATTCACCATCGCTCAGTGTAACCTTTCATATCGCAGGCTCCCCGTTTCAAGTCAGGTCTGTCATCTCTTCTTCTTAGATCTAGAAACAGACAGTGTCACCAAAAGGACACTCTCTGAGGAGCAGGATGGTGGTGGGATGCTAGTGGTTTGAAAGCCCATCAGATTGACAGCCGTTCTGCCAAGCACTACAGCAGAGAGTCAAAGAATTAAAATGCAGAGCCTCCTATTGTATGTTGCGAGATGGGGAGGACAGGAAACATTGGCTCGCAGATATAGAGCACCTGATGTGTGCAGGCATGGTCACAAGAACCCTGTGAGCTTTGCCTTGCTAATCTCCTCATACACACCAAGGGCTCAGGGAGTTGCAGAGGTTAGATGAACCATCTCTGGCCATGTGGCCAGCCAGGAAAGCTCTGACACTGAAGCCTGTGCCCTGCTGTGTCCTTCTTTCTCTCTCTATTGCTGCCGAGAAAATGTTCCTAGATTCTTTCCCTTTCCTCTGTGTCTGTTGCTGGCAGTGGAAGTGTTTCTATCATCTTTTTCTTCCTAATTTGCAATTTTGTTTATTGCACTTTTAAACGTTCTTAAAAGTTTTGCCTTTGATACAGATAGCAAATGTTTTGCTCCAAACTCTTTTGAAGAATTACTACCAAGACAGTAGAAGCAGTTAGATCTGGCTAGAGCTGAAATTTAATGGCAAAATGAGATCAAACCTACAAAGAGTTAATTATTCTACCACTAATTTAGTGTAGTCTTCTTGGGGGGAAAAAGCCTTCTTTATTCTGGCAAGAAGCCTGTAGAAAAGGGACGATCTGTCACAGACTCATGAAACGCAGTAATTAAGGTCTGAAATGCTTCCCAATCAAAGAACAGGACGAGATTAGTGAGTTAACTGTTTAAAGAGCATCCCTTGTGAAATGGCATTGCCACTGTATGTTTTTCAATTGAATTGATTTAATTTCTTACTATTTGCTTCTAAGTAGGAATTAAAGCTTCCATTAGGAATTGCTAATGTTGCCCATTCTGGATTCCCTTACCCAGGATGGAGAAAAAGAAAAAAACTAAGGCAGTGTATATCTTATATACATGGTAGACAAAGCCTGGTCACAGGGCTAATTTTGCAACAGGCAGGAGTAACGAACAATGAATGAGCTCACATCTTGCTTACACGTCTAATTTTTAAATTAATCATTTATATTCTCCAAGTTAGATGCTATGCTTTCATAAGAAACATTAAAATGCATAAGTAAATGAAAATATGTGTTTTGTTCCAAAAGTATGCTATTTCATGTGTTTCATTTCTTGATGGAGACTCTGTTGGCTAACACATTGTGTAATGACACCTGTAACTCACACATGGTAATTTAATTTAGTAACAGTTGATTTCCCTTTATAATAAAACAAGCACCTGAACTCGGCTTCGTGTATTGGTTCATTGTCTTTCTTATTGCCACTTTTAACCAGTGTTTAAGCTTCAGCTAGGATATCTAGTTTGCTTAAAAAGCATAGCATATGAACAAAAATGTTGAAATTGTCACTTTCTTTTTCACCCCATGAGATTTTTTTTTAATATTTTCAACATGCAGGTATTTATTGCTTATAGTAAGGGAGTGATTTGGTTAACTAGTAATTAGGCCTAATGCAGACCAAGAATAGGACATTTTTACTTACTTTTTAAAATAATTAATCACCTCAGTTTCTGATAAATGTAACTGCTAATATTCATTTTTGAGGAACTAAGCCATTTTGAAGTCGTCTTTTTTAATTCTTTCAGCAGCCCTGTGAGGAATGTGTGAGTATCCTAGTTTTCTACATCAGGGGTCTGAAATTAGGTGCAATAACTTGCCCAGGGTCATGGAGAGCAAGATTTACCTAAATAGTTTAACCATGAAGACTAAATTTTCAACTCTCTTTAGAGATACGCATGGTAGATGTGTGTAGTGAGTAGAAAGAGGAGGAAACTTTCCAAGGAGCTAAGATTATGCCCTAAGAAAGGCAGCTTAAGTAGGAGGACGCGCCTTCTGTTTGTATTGAATTCCAGATGACTTCAGTCAGTGGGATGAGAGAGGACACTTTAGGTTTTATGCCCCGCGAGGTTATGGTGACAGGAGTGTTATGGAGGAACACAGCAAATGGAAAGCCAATTGTTCATGGAACTCAAGGGACATGCTCCTCATCTCCTTTCCTCCTTATTCTGCTACTCTTAAAATTCATTTTAGACCCTTTCACCTAACTATCGGCTTATCATATTACTCCCTCATGCAATCCATTTTACACTCAAAAATGTTTCTGACACTGGAGAAATTGTGATATTCAGTGGATCAAGATCCTGAACGATTTTGTGCTTCTTAGTACGATCCAGAAGTCTTTGGAGAAACTGTGGCCTCTGGCACAATATTTTCACTCGAATGAATTTAGTTTTCTATGATCTCAGTGGTATTTAACAATAAATCCTGAACTACTTGTTTAGCAAAAGCAGTGGGAAAATGGATGTCAAGTCCATTAATCACAGATGAAGAAAATGCTCTGGGTTGGAATGTCAACCACGCATTAGCTGTGCCTTGCACTCTAAAATCTATTCAAATGACCCCCTGATTAGGTCAGCTTTTCTTGTGCTCTGAGAAAATTTAAAAACACAAACCCGCATTTAAAGTATCATAATCCTGACGATACTGCAGGCTCTATGTGGCAGGTATTTGGTACAAGGAGAGCCATAAGCAGTGTCTACATAGTGTTCCCCTCATAGCTGTCAGCTTGATCAGATCACATACAAATCAATATGAAGCTGCATGTTCTGTAAAGTGAATATGTCCATTAGATGAGAAGTGTTTCAGGGTAATTTAAAATAGTCTGGAAATACCCATTTGTAACTGAAGGATGTATTTAAAACTGATTTTGGAGAAAATAAAAGTGAGCAAAATGGTGTTTACTTCTTATATTCTAGATAAAAGGAAGCACTAGAAAAAAATCTGAATTGCACCTATCATAAGTGAAATAGCCAAAAATGTGATGCTGGCATTTGCTATTGCTGTAGAAGTAGGGTCATATTAACCGCTAACCATTGGAAAGTTGCAAATGCCTGTTTGCAGATTCCTGGTATAAATGCATAGCTGCACTGTTGAGCGCATTCACAACCTGTGAATCACTAAAGACTTGGGAGGCAGCATCTCGTCCCTGGCAGATGCTGTCCGCATGCCTCAGCTGTCCTGGTGGTGTTCACAAACAGAGAAGGCAAATAAAGACTCCAGAGCACTTGAATTAGAGCGGTTTTCAAATGAAATGCATTTAAAAATGTGTTTCAGTGAAGTTGCAAAATGATGTTATTGTTGTGTTTGTCTTCTGCTAAAAATGAGGCTTTTTTAAAAAAACAGCAACACAGACACTAAATAGGGAAGGAGAATTGGGAGATGCCGGAATGTTTGATGATATGCCTTCCTTGCTGGGCACTGGGAAATGACACAGTTGTCATTCGCATTAGCAAAATGTAAAGCACTAGCTGAGCAATGCCAGGGTTCTCTTACAGAGGAAACCAAAACTACTTTGCTCCTCATATTAGCTTACTGAATGCCGCACTGCAGGGAGGTTTGATGTGTATGGAGGGGTACAATGGAGAAGTTATAGGAAACGATCTGGGAAGACTATGATTTGACAAATGTAATGAACAAATCCAAAAGGCAGAAATACTGTAATGTCCACGGAAAACCACCCTACCCAACCATTGCGGCACCCAGAGCAACACTATTTTCTTTCTTGTTGTGTACCATCTAGTGTGGCTATGGATGTTCCTGAGATTGCTCACCTTTCCTGCCGTTCTCAGTCCTGTCATTTCCCATGTTCATTCTTGGAAGGAACTCTTAGAAGATACAGAAACTACAGAGACCTGCTTGTTCACAGATGACCTATTCTGACTTATCCTTCCCATAAATGGTTTTATTTTTTTATCTTAAGATCCATTTACTTCATAAAACTGTTTTACTACAGTGGCACACACCTGTAATCTCAGTACTGTGGGAGGGGGAGGCAGAAGGATCTCAAATTCCATCCCAGTCTGGGCAATTTAGCAATTTAACAAAATCATGTCTCAAAATATAATCATCATCATCATCATCATCATCATGGAAAGGACTGGGAATGTAGCTCAGCACAAAGCCCTGGGTTCAATCTCTAGTGCTGAAAAAACAAAGTTAAGGAAGATTGCTTTTGTGGTTGTGTGGAAAGGCATGAATGGCCAGCTCTGATTCCAGGGAGACAGGCTGGAGGAGGAAAACTGCAGCCTAAACAGGGTAGTGGCTGTGAGACTGGGGGAGACGGGACCTGTCAAGAGGTTGTAAGTCGATATATTAAGTAATACGTGGGGACCAGTTTGATGGTGTGTGGTGAGGAATGGGGAGAAGACAGGAATGACTCTGGATCTATCAGGTTGTCCACTTGGTGGATAGTAGCATGCACAGGAGAGGTTTTTTAAAAACTCTGTTAAAAAGAAGCATGTGTTGTAGGCAAGGTGGCGAGCTGGTTTGGCTGGCTTGTTTCAGGTGTCTGAGGAGTCAGGCTGCAGGCCCAAGGAGCTGAACTGCCGATCTCAGCCCTCGCTGCCTGTCTGCTGAGCTCTCCTGTGCCTCAGCAATCCTGGCTGCTAGGGTGGGACATGAGGAGTGAAGTGTGAGAAAAAATGGACAGAGCCTGCTTTGCTTTCCAGCTGCTGCCACCTCAGCCAAGGGAGGTGAGAAAAATCCCACACTAACCTGGATTGGAATGTTGGACATGGGCCCTTAGACGTCTTAATTATGGGTATGACTGAGTGTTTCAGTGTAAGTGACTTTGGAACTTTTCGCTCTCAGAGAACAACAGAAAAGAGTTGGAACGGTCTTCTGGTAGCAGCTGAAGAACTTGTGCCCAGGGGAAATTAAGCAGGACAGTGGGGGACCAGAACAAAGCTGCACTCTAGCACATCTCTGGGACAGAAGAGGGTTCAGACTGCAGCCTGGCCTGTCAGAGGATAAAGCGTCCAGAATCATGCCTTCTGCTTTGTTATGGATTTAAACCTGAGAACAGGGATCTTTTTTACCAACTATCTTTTCAGATAGCACTCTGTTTAGAGAAGTTTAGAGAGGGGATTATTTCCCCAGGTCTTCAAGCTAGTATATGACAGGCCTAATATCTAAAGGTTGCTGTGACTGGTGTCAAAGCCACTTTGCTGACTATTCTCTAAATCTTTTTAAAAAAATCACAATTTTGAGTTACAAACACACTATGAATAGAGAGCCAAGGATGCCAACATGCTGTTGAACATTGCAAAGGCAGATGACTCAGAGTCCCAGATACAACCAGCACGATTCGAGGTCGCGCACACCTCCGGGTCCCACCCCAGTACCACACTTGGGCCTCCTGGTGATATCTGCCACTAAGTGGGCGGTCTCAGCCTGGGACGGAGGTCCGCTGAGGTGTCGAGGGACCTTGGTGCCCCGCTTGTTCTGTGAGAGCCCTGTGTGTGGAGGAGTCCTGAGGAGACAGGCAGTTTTTCTTCCTGCCCTTTTCTCATACTATTTAAAGCTTTTTCTTAGTTGTGAGTCATTGTTATGAAGAACTTACACAGGCATAATTTTACATTTAGGTTCCAATTATGTACTGACATGAGGATCTTTAAACAATGCATTCATTAGAGAAAATGAAAATATGGTTTTTTACCTATTTAAAAACGTGCTTATAAGGGAAGCCTTAAGCTGATTCAAAAAGTGTAGGATTCACCTGTCATTTCAGTCGTCATTAAGAAGAGAACAAAAGAACATAATAAGAACAAAAACCGGACATAGTGGGACATACTTGTAATCTCTGCATGTTTGAGAGGCTAAGTCAGGTGAACTCCAAATTTGAGTGCAGTCTAGGTGACTTAGCAAGACTCTGCTCAAACCTAGAAAATAAAAACCAGAAGGGCTGGGTATGTAACTCAGTACAAAGACCCGGGTTCCATCCCTGGTACTGAAAAAGAAAAAAGAAAAGAAAAAAAAGAAAGAAAAGAAAACCTACTTAATTGAAAATAAGCACAGGGGAAGTGGGGCTTGATTTCAGGAGTACAAAGTTGCAGAAACAGCTGTCGTGGAGAGGGCCTTCTTGCCATTAGAAATTAATTTTTCTTCTTAAAAACTTCCTTCTTACTTACTCTAATCTTCACTCAAATTTTAATTTTGGATTTTTTTCTAATAGAAATATTTTGTAGAGCAGAAGAGTAAGTAGTTCCTCTTGAAGGAAGGCTGATTACTTTGGTTGAGAGCCCAGCCACTGCCCTGAACATACTGCATTTAGACTCCACTCAGCAATAAAAATCTGTGGCTTGCTGTCTTTCTATTCACCTGCTCTGCATGCATGTTCATCCTTTCTCCTCTTCCCAGCGACATCTTATTCTAAAGACGTCTTATCAATGGTACAATTTTGAGGTAAATCTGTCTGTATCTGATACACACACACACACATACACACACGCACACACACAGGGAAACACTTGAATTAATAGTAAAGAAAGACTGCTCTGCATGGCATTTGCCCTGCATGCAGCGCTATGTACCAAAGGAAGAGTCTGTCCTGACCCCAGCAATACTTCTTATTTGATTTTTTAAATTAATTTTTTATTTGTAATCTCAGGTTTTGTTGACCTTGGACAACCCTTGGAAAGAGCAATCCGAGAGCTGATTTCAGTGTGTAGAAGGTCTGTGGAGAATAAGAGATACTAACATAGTCCAATAGACAAAATTTTGAATTTATATTTCAGGGGTCATAAGTGGAAATTCCATTAAGGTTGTACTTAATGATAAAATTTGGTTTGAAACAATTTTTCTTCAAAACTCTATAAGAGGACCTGTGATCCAGAATATTTCCTGTAGTACTGGGGAAAAAAGCTGAGCTGTAAAACCAAATAGAATCACTATGGCCTAAAACAAGATCTTGTGACTTTAAACCTATATAGGTTTTAATATGAAACAAGAGTCCAGAGGTGAATAAACAAATTTGCAGTTGAAAGAAAAGACCTTGATATTGCTGACAGGCTTTCTGCTGAGCTCGTGATGTGACAGACTTGGTTTGTGTGAGCTCCAGGGTCTGTGTGCGAGTTGGCTTGGGCAGCCCTGGAGAAGGAATGGGAGAGACAGGGGAGGAAAGAGCGAGCTTCTTTGGGCTTTGACCTCCTTCCTCGGCTCTGGCTGACTTACGTCCCCGGTGGACTGGGAGAGGTTCTCTGTGTTCTGTTTTCACTCATCTCCATCCTTACCTGCACGAACACACGCTTAGGGGGTTCCATCACTCTGTGACTGTGAGGAAACCTGTTTCCTGATCTTCTCTGGGCTCAGGAGTTAATATCCAAGGCTAGGTAGGTAATAACATGAATGAATGAATGAATGAATGGGCAATGCTGTGAGCAGAACTACTCTGAAGTCTTGTGGAAATTCCCTACATGGTGCATCCCCATGTGAACGAATTCAGTGGACTCATTTATTCACTGTACATTTTACAGGCCAAGTCTAACACGTCCTCAGGGAAGATGCAGCCACACCTGGGCTAGGTGTTCTTTAATGTACCTTTAGGGTTGAACTCTATGAATAGCTGCAGAGCCCATGATACAGATTATATTTTCTCCTACTCTTCCTATTCCCTAAGATTTACTGGAGCTCAGACTTGTCCCATTCTGCCCCACTTAAAATATTTATTTAAGATGCTCTTGACCTGTGGTCAGTGAGACTGAAGCCTTTTCTCTCACAGACCTCCTTGAACTAGTAAAATACAGACCTGAATTCATGCTATTTAGTAGGAGGCAGATCAGATTGGGGAACATAAGTGAAAGTGCCCACTGAGATATTCAGTTCTAACGATGTCTTATCATAGTCAAACTGGCTCTATCTTTTCTGGGACATTCTCCAATCAAGGAATGATGATCTTATTCTGCTCTTACTATATTGTCATCTTTGAAGACAAGAGGACCAAACTATTTGTGCTGTTAATTGATTGACTTCATTGGTGTCATGATACAAGAGCCACTAAAGTGATTCATCCAAAGGCTATCTAATATCTGCATCGCAAAACATATCCAGCATCAGATGATTACATGAAATGTAAGTTCATTGTTTCTTCTGAAAGTTAGGAGATTATTTCACAAAATTTCTAGTCATCTTTTAGAGTTTTGACTCTAGGTGGGATTTTGCCAGTAGGTATTTTTAAACACCATTTATGAACTTAAAATCTGCAGCAATTAAGCTTCAATTGAGGCGTGCTTGTGTGTGTGTGTGTGTGTGTGTGTGTGTGTGTGTGTGTGCGCGTGTGTGTCCACTAGACCAGGCAAGGAGTTCTCCTCTGCCTCTTGACTGCTACCTCCTGCTGTGGGAATGTGCTTCTCATTCTCTGGGTTCCTTTGGAGCCAGTGACAACCCACTGACGGACCTACTGTCCTTTCTGGGTTGAATCAGGAAGGACACATGTGAAGCAAATGAATTCCGCACCCTTGTCTCTGGCTCATTCCTCAATTACACACTAGCTGGCCCTTAGCTCAGTGTGTTTTTCTTACACAGGTGTTTCTGGGAGTTCTCATCAGGATGAACTGCTTCTTTCTTATTTGCTATGAGAAAGCTTTCTATCCACTCTTCCCTCCTCTGGCATTCCAGTTCCTCGTTCTGTAGCACAGTTATTGAAAATCCATTAGCCCTCCAGCCATAACAGTTACTTTTCGGTGGCTTTGTGATGTCACTGACGGCAGCAGGACTCGACCATTTTCTATTCCAATTGCTATGTTCTGAGGAAGATAAGCCTTCTTTCCCTTTAGTACTTACAGTTTCTTAGGCTACAGTACAGAGAGCCTTTGCTCTCTGAGTTCTACTCTTTCTCTAACAGTGCTATTTCAATTTATTTGGAATTTATTACAAGTTCCCTTAAATTGACTTTGGAGATTTTGAATAAAAGGATTTGCGTAGCACTGTACACAAATCATTCCTTTCATCGGACACTCCCGATTGGGTCTTTGATGGAGTGAAACCCTGAGTGTGTACTCGAGTTCTCTCATCTCCTTTTCTTATTTCCTTCCTTTCTTTCTCCAGCTCTTGCTCCCTCCCTCCCTTCTCCCTTCTGTCATCCTCTCCTCTCTGTTCTAATATGTGTGGAAGAAAGGCCACAGGAGGCATTGAGAAGGGCTGTTTGGGGGGGAAGGTAGGAGAATGAAGACAGAGATAGTTCAACTGTCAACAGGAGTTTTCTTCACAGTGTTGCTTTGAGGTCCCTCCGATTTCTCAAAGATGGATTTCTCAAAGATGGCAAGCATTTGCTATGAGTTCCACTTGCCTCCCTGTTCCTGCGAGTCCGGTAGGCCTGGAGGAAGTGTTCTCCCTTTGCTGAACCTTTCCCTCCAGGGCAGCAGTATCAGCACCAGAGAGGTCAGGGTAATACTTTATTTTAATTCTTTATGCTATGAATAATCCAGAACAGGTTTGTGGTATAGAATGAAGACATAAGCGTAAAATATAAGCCCCAATTCTTAATTTATCCACCTGTCTCTGTGGGTTTAAGCTAACCCTTATGGATGAGTCCCCACTGTATTATTTTCTAATTAAAACATATATATGGCTAATGAGTTTTGAGAATAATAAGGCCTTTATAGTATTTTAATGAAGGGCATTCTTTTCCTTTTTATTTACTTAGCATCATAATAAGGACCAACTGAAAAAGGTTAGATGTGGTCAAAAGAAATTTATGAAGAGTGCCTATTAAAGGAGAGAGCATATGAACGCAGACTGTGGTTAAATAACAGTAAGTAGGACGTGTTTATTAAAATGATGCAGGGATTTTATCCCTTCATTCTTGATGTCTCTTAGTACCTGACATTATACTGCTATGGTTTCCATGGAAACAGCACACACTCTTCCTTCCAGCTGACCTGAAGTTCAAGCCCTGCTGTTGCAATAGAAATTCTCAAAAACACTTCCACTTTATTAAAAACAAAAATACCAAATTTATGCAAAAAGTAAAAGCAAAAGAAAAGGACAAGAAAATCCACTGACTGTATTGAGATGAGAAAAGAGAATGCACAATATTTTCATTAAGATGGAATCAAGAAACAATTTACTATGCTGGAGGTTGAGAGTGTCTGTCATTTCCTACCCGTAAATTACCTTAGAATTGATCCTCCTGAGCCTGCTTTAACATCTGTACCTTTCATTTCTAATTCAATATGTTCTACTATTTTTAGTTTTCTGGAAGTATCTCTTTTACTGATTTAAGATCTTGCTTCTCCGTGACACACAAAAAATGTTGATTTCGTATATAAGTGGTGCATAATAAAGGGAGGTTAACTATAGGGAGGGTTTGCTGGAATAAGACTTTCACATGAATAAGAAAGCACAAGCTGGGCCTTCTGTCTGCAATCACCTTTCATTTGGTTTATTAGTGAGGATGCTTTCAGTCGCCAGCAACAGGAAACTTAAGTACCACTGGTCGAGATAAGAAGGTAGATTGATTGGGTTACGTCATCAGAGGGCCAGGAAGCAAGGTTTAATCTGACTCTGGGTCTGTTCCTCTGCAGTTTTCTTCACTCTGACCCCTGTGTGCTTACAGTCCTCAGACCATCTCGAGTGAAAGGGCTGAAGCAGCTACCTAGACCCTGCCAGCTGACAGCAGAAAAACAAGACGATGAGAACAATCTTTTCCAGAAGTCTTTATCAAATAGCACGTTCAGTTCCACCTTTCTGGCTGTGTCAAGGGCACACCCATGAGTGAGCAAGTGGGCAGGACCCAGGATCACGCTGGGTGTCAGCGGGCCTGACTCACACACTCCATTTCTGGGACGGGTGGAATTGGTCTCTTCCAAAGTTTGTGGGCTGGGGCTGGGGATTTAGCTCAGTGGCAAAAGTGCCTGCCTGGCAAGCGCAAGGTCATGAGTTCGGTTCCCGGTACCGGAGAAAAACCAAAAAAAAAAAAAAAAAAAAAGTTTGTGGGCTGCATGGCCAAGATGTAAAATTTGCAGGAATTACTAAAATAAGAATGAGTGGGGAAAAACCACTGTCTACTGCAAAAGGGCAACTCATGCCAGAAGCATGAATCTGAGGCCGGATTTTCCACAGTACAAGCATTTACCTATCTCTTATTATATATGTGAACCTCTTTGCAATTTAAAATCAAATTTTAGGTTTGAAAAATTGTTAGCTAGAGTGCAAGCTCACTTTCTTATTCATAACTGAACCTTCTCAACTTAAAGCAATTTAAATTGCAGCCTGCTTTCCTAATCATATTATCTTTTTTCACTGTATATGTTCTTCTTCCTGTAGAACTTAACACTTTTATCATAGTATAAACTTGATACTTGTGGTGTTTACTGTTGTTATATTTGCTGTTAATTATGTTCATTGATGTATCCTATGCACTTAGTATTTGTGAAATGGGAGATTTTTGGGAAATATTTTTCCAGTAAATGAAATAGATAGCTGGATCTTGCCAGATACTTTGTAGCCATTTGCTAAGTGATTGGATTGATCTTATTTTTCACAAGAGTAGACAGCATTCGAGTCCTTATTTATGAAATAACACTTTCCAGGGAGCTGTGCTTCTTCTGCCAGGCAGCAGTAGCACCATCCTGAGTTGGACGTTAGGTGGTATAGGAGGTTGGCATCTTGGCTCCTGTAGTCCCCCCCTGGCCGGAAGGAGAGTGGTGAGATATATGGAGGCTATAATTGTGAAATCCCTGCTTGAAACAGCCATTCTGGGTATGAAAGGGTTACCTGTGTCTTAGAGAAGTTCTCTAGGGCCACTTCACACCAGGTGGGTCTCTGGAAGTTACCATCTTCAAATCTGTCTGGGTAATTTGCAGTTTAATATCAACTTAAAGGAAGGTATTTTGCTCACTTTGGGGCAAACCTTATGTCTTGGCTGGATCCTGGCTAATCAGTCAGCATGAGCAGTAGAGCTCAGGACCACCCATGTATTCCATACAAAGGCTCTTGGGAGCACCTGAGACCCGGGTTAAATCGAGGAATGGCCCTGACATATATTTTCTCCTCTGGGTGACTGCAGAGGAGGGGTGAAAGTCACATTTATCTTCTCTGTGCGTAGCTTAAAATTTACAGTAACTGCTTAGCTAGTTGTTGCTACGGGCACACGATAACTTTCATTTCAACTGTGCTATGGTTTGACTATGGGTCAAACCCACTTCCAACCCATGCTGAAATTTAATCTCTCATTGTGAGGTATCAGGGTAGAAAATCTGACTACTGTGTTTAGAGGTGGCACCTTTTGGGGTGGTTAGGGTTAGATAAAGTCAGTAAAGTAATGCCTTCAGTATTCAATCCTGATGGCTTTATAAGCAGAGGGAGAGCCCCAAAAGACTTACATATATACACCCTTCCTATCTCTTGCCATCATTTGATGTAACCCCTTCCCTTTGGACTAGAACTGTGAGCTAAAATAAACTTCTTTCTGTATAACTTACTCAGTCTTTACTATTGTGTGATGAGCCACAGAAAACAGCAAGCTCTGTTCATCCATCAATTTTATTCCAGTAGTCGTTCAAGGGGCTCCTCTTCACTCTCCACCACAGGTGTTGGAGTAAAGGATTCAGGACGCCTTTCACTGAAACGCTCATTCCGACCTCCAGACAGAACTCCATCTGAGTACTGTAAATTGTTTGTTGGGCTTTGTTGTCCTGAACCTGAGATCTAAATAGATTCTAAAATGACAGCACACTAATAAATATTACTATAGTGTTTATGAGCAGCACTCTCAGCTGGGAATCTGTGATGATCCTATGGAAGGCTTCCCCACTAGAGTCTTACACTTCAAGTGTTAAATATGGTTACCTTTACAATTATCTGAACAGCTGACCCACTTAGGTAACAGACAAGCAGCCTCAGAAGCAGGGATGAAATTAAAAATATTAACAGTCTGTATAGCCCAGACTCTGGGAAATCCAAGCAGAGCCTGGCTGGTAGGCTGCTATCAGCCCTGCCCAAAGAGCCATGTGGTCTGAGTGATCAGCTTTTGCCTTCCCTTAACCATTAGTGACTAAATGATCACTTTCCAGAGTCTGTACATGGCCTGTCACCATCTCTCTCTCCAGCTAAGAAAACTGTTTATAAAGGAAGCAAGAGACTTGCTTAACACCGCACATAATCCACTGTAACTCAGATAAACTCTGGAACCCCAGGAGATGAAATCTTCGTGTGTTGTTTCATGCAAACAAACAAAATTTAGAGACAAAAACAAGAATACACATTTGAAAGTTTTTGATCTTTCTGGGAAATGACAAGAAAGTGTATGCTTAAGACGTGGCTCAAGTTCCCTTCCCTCCCTGCACTTCCTCTGTGGCTACTCACTCTCTAACGTGTCCCGGGAACCCACATCGGTGGGTGGGGCAGGCAGTCTCCTCTGTTACCGGCTGCGATTCTGTCCAGGCAAGGGAGGGGCCTGATGGACCAGGAGACCCTGTTCTCCTGGTCATCAACTCCGCCGTCCTCACACTGTGAACAGAAGCGCCTGACCCCTGAGCAGAGGAGAGTTCTCTCTGTCCGACTGCTTCCCTAATGGGAAGCCACTTCGGGGAATTGAAGTTGAATAAAGCTCTGTACCTCACAGCACATCGACGCTGTAGGTGTGAGAGCCAAGACCAAGCCCAGGGCTCCCCAGCTCCACCAAACGGTGAACACATCCCATTCGTGCACAGCACATGGCACATGCACAGCCCTTGCTGGGCCACTGCATGAATGGAGAATAGATTAAGGCAGGTAATTTAGGAAGAAGAGGGTGTTAGAAAGGACAAGGGATGGGAGGTTGCTCTCCTCCCTCCCTCCCATTCCTTCCGCCCGTCTCTTCCTTATTTTCTACCACAGTGATTCGGACCGACCTTTTCCACGGGAATACTCACCTTGACTGACTGTCCCTTCTCCTGCTCACTTTGCGCAGACCTTCCTGACGTGCGTTTGTGTTTAGCCTCCGTTTCCTTTTCCTGTCACCTTCCCCTTCTCCTTTTTCACTGTATGCACGAGAGTAATTTTCTGGTATAGGGCTGTTTCCAAAGTATCTGACAGGGTGGCAGTCAAATGACACAGCTAAGTGATCAGGTTTTAATGACTTAGGCCATCATAATTTCTAACAGAAACATAAGTAGACACAGGGATGATGTTTAAAAGACGCGAAAATGGAAAGTGGATCATAGAAACGATGCTCATGAAAAATTGCTGTGGCAGAGAAGGAAGGCAGGCAGATAAGGACAAACTTGGGAAAGGCGAGCTCATAAAGTAGATATTATTAGTAAAGGGGAAAAAGGGCACAGGAGGGAAAAATAACATTTTGAAAGTATGTCAGAAGGAAAAAAAGATGACAAAGAGAAAAGGCGTACTGGTTTCTTATAGGGAGAAAGCGCAAATAAGAAATTATAGAAAAAGGAAGGAAGGCTTGTCCTGTCTTAGGAGCTGGACTTGGTGACAAAGGGTAATAGCAAAAAGAGTACTTACAGTAATAATAGTCAATGAGGAGAGCGAGCTCAGAGAAGCAACATACTTCAAAATATCTGGGCTAGGAAATCACTGCACAGCACAAAAGGAGAGAATGGAGGTGGTGCAGGCTGGCTGGCAATTATTTTTGAAATCTCATGGAAGACTATTAGGTATGTAGGAATTTGAAAAGGGGAAGGCAGCCCAAAATTTTTATTTTTAAAGTGTGGTGACAATGTATTAAAGTAGGTCACAGAGATGTGTGGACTTGGTGGTCTTCTTTGGTACCTGGGTGAACTTCACTGACACAAATACAAAAGGTGAAAGAACAGTACCTGGCCCGCTTGCTCTTTGGCTCAAATATGGGCCTCTGCGGGTCAGAGGAACACTCTTGCACCTCCCTCTCCCATTGTGTACCACTTTCCTTTTCATTACTCCTAAGGTGTCCAAGTCCACTTGTAGCTGTGGTAGACCCTACCCAGGATCACTGGGGTTTCCCTGCCCCTTTCCTCCTGCAGAGAAATCAGGATAACAGTGCTATCTTGTCCTTGTGCAAATGGGCAGGGGCTTGTCTAAGGGGAAGCATTCATGCTGATGTGATTCTCCAAGTCCTTCTTACCCTGTGGCTTAAAAAACAGTACCTTATCCATTCCTGGAAGGGAAAAGAAAAAAATGAGAACAAAAGAAAACATAGAAACTAAGATTTTACAAATAAGGAGAGGAAATGGGGTTGAAGGGAGTAGAGGAAAAATGGAAAAAAAAGAAGAATCGAGATATACAGTGTACAGGTACACATTCCCTATGATGAATGTGATCATAATGTATATCTAAAATGTAGCCATTAATTAAAAGAAGTACCTTAGAAAATTTGAGATGTACCAAGGTCTACAGATTAGGAAATGGTTGCCTTAGAAAAGACAGTTTATTATTCCAGGTTCTCAGGAGGAAGGGACCCCATGCCCTGGGGAGCCTCTCCGGAAGGGTCATGAGGCAGAGGGAGAGGAAAGAACTGTGAGTATGAGCTTTTCTGCGCTTGTGGGAAGAAATAAGCAAGGCCAGGCAGCCAGGCTCAGGACTGGCTACTCTGAATGGCTTTGCAGGGCTCCAGAGAGTAGGGGTTGTCCTTAGCTGTGCCTGGAACTGGGGTGATTAGGGCAGATGTCTAGGGGCCAGTGTGAAAGCCTGCAAAGGACGTGGTTAGAGTCCGGACTGTGAGTTGATTGGGTTATATTTGAAACTGTGCCGCCAGTGACAAGAACTCCTCCCAGGGAGAGTAGTGCATGTGTGGGTGTCGTGATCAAAATTGCATATTATCCTAAATTCATAGGTTGGTGTGAAACCTCAGAATGATGGAGTCAGAAAGTGAGTAGAACCTTCTTGAATGAGATTAGTGCCTTATAAAAAAGTCCCTACAGAGATCAAGGGATCAGTTCCACTGGAGCAGGGTAATGGGGAAGGAAGAGGCCAAGGCAAGGAGACTCAGATATGTGTTTGGGTTGTCCAGAGCAAGGTGCTTCTGGTTATTTTTATGGTATTTTCAGTTAATAGCTCATTGTATTGAATCTCTTCCATTGTAAATGTCTTGGAAGTGAGATGGTACCATATCTAATAGTTCACTGTATTGAATCTCTTCAACTGTAAATGTCGGATATTTACAACTGGAGAGATTCAATACAGTGAACTGTTTAGCTGAAAATACCACAGAAATAAAGAGCCTTTTGGCACAAGATACAGACTTCCATCAACTTCGGTGCTCAGCCTGCATTTAAAGATTCCCCCAGGTAGCCTTCTCTTTAGCCTTGCCAGAAAGCTGGCACTGACCATGCTGATGGGACAGGGTTGTACAGTCATTTTCCCCAACCCAGGGCCATGATTCAGTGTTGGTGCTTAGAGCTCTGCTTCCTCCCTCCCATCTGTCTTTAGCCTCACTCTAAGTCTGCTACTGCCTCCTGACTTCACTGCTGTTGCTTTAGAAGTAGCAAACCAAATGATTACTTGTTCATGATTGGTTTCTTGTCCTGCTGTAATTCCTGCTGAGTTGCTATGGCACCCAGCCAATATGGCGCTGGAGGTCATGTGGTATGGTGCTGAGTCACTATGGCGCCCAGCCAATATGGCGCTGGCCACTAGAGGCCATGTGCTAAGCCCCACCCTTCTTCCGCTGAATCAAATTACAACTTCCTACTCCCCTTTTTGTAATATCCTGTTCCCCTTTTCCCATGCTCCCACCCAATCCTGGTTTGCCATGTCAGGTGGTTTGCCTCCTAAACCCCACCTCCAGCCTGGGGCTATTTAACCTTGGACCCCCGGAAAGATCCTTAGAAGCCACGTTTTTCTCTTTCCTTGTGGTCTTCTCTGAGTCCACAATAAAGGCATTTTATTCTGTTTTACTTCTCTCTGCACTGGAAAAACCTATCAGTTCAGCCTTCCTGAAATCCAGTGATGAACATGAGAAGCAATTCTGGACCATGGAATACAAAAGAAAGTTTTGGAAGGACTTCTGGCAAAGATTTATACTTCCTATTTAGACAAATTCAAGAGGAGACATTGCATTTAATACTATATAGTGTTCCTTTTTCCTTGCCCAGAATACCAGAAGCCACAGTAGTCATCTTACTACTAAAGCAATGGACATAAGAATACTAAACAGCCAAAAGCTGTCAGTGTCAGAATGAACTATCAGAAAGAACTTGAGTTCTTCCTGATGTTCTCAGTCAGCAGAAGCAGGAAAAACTGGAACTACCCCTACTCCCTGGTCTTTTGCTAGGCATGAAGAACAAACCTCTTTGTTAAAGCTACTTTTGATCTGCTTTCTCTCTTTTTTAAAGCTGAATGTGTTCCCATCTGACATCTCTGTCTCTCTGTCTCTGTCTCTGTCTTTCTCCCTGTCATCTATCTATGTATCTGTCTATTATCTATCTGTATCATAAAGTACAATAATTGAGACCTATCCTAATGTACATATCTAATTCCAATTCTGGAAAATTTATATTACACCAACATTTTAACTACTTTAAATAACTCCGTATTAGAATCCATTTGTATAAGCTTTTTCCATATTTACAATTATTTTCATTACTCAAGGTGAGTTTTCTTTAGTCACATAAGGCTATTAATACTTTATACCAAACATTTTACAGAAAGTTTGCACCACTTCTTGGCATTCTGCCTCTTTTTAAATATTACATTGTGCAGACCCCATTCTTGTTTCACAAATGAAGGAAGCAGACAACCTAATCAAATCAAAATGAAATTCTGTCAGTCTAAATTTTATGCATTTTCATCTTAGAAAAAAACTGCCTTGATGTGTGTTTCAATTTGTTTGAAGAGAATAAAACCTTATATAAAATGAGACAGTCATATTATATAATAGCTGTGTATAAATGGGATTTTCTTGTATTTACCAAGGTGCATACTCTGGAGGAAGGGTTGTAGATGCACTGAAGTGAATGAAAGACTAAAACAGAATCACAGTTTCTTTACTTGGACGGATCTTGGGGCTCTATTTGTAATGGAGTATACACTGTAGAAGGACTGAAGGTTAAGGTTGAGATCATGTACTTAGTGCATAGACTTTCAGGGCTGTGTCACATATTATATTGCTTTCATATTTGATTTACTGCTGTTTCTATTTTATACAAAAAAAAGGTATAGTTTGGCAATGTTAGATGCCTTGAGTAAGGTTGCAGCAACAGTTTGTACGTCCACAGTAACACTACGCCAGGAATCGCAGCACTTCAGGGTCAAGGTCTGTACCAGTTCTAGGATGTCAGGGTCCGTCTGACTCCCTCATCTCCGCACTTCTCAAGTGTCCTCACCCAACAGAGGAGGCAGTGCAGAGCAGCGCCGTGACTCCCACGCAGAGAGGGGTCTGGAGCCCGGCACGCTCTGTCTTTATCCTCCATGCCTCGACCTCTCCATGGAAACAGGGACGGCATAGTGAATTCAATTTGGCACAGGCAGGCAGGTTGATTCACCAAGTGATGTTTGATACTGTCAGATTGTGTCAGTCAGGCCATAAATTTCTTATGCAGTTTGGGGGATAAAGTCAACCAATGAAACTTCTGAATCATCTTTGTAAAGACAAACGATTTTCTCAAGGAAAGGATATCTCACAGAAGCAGTAGTGTGAGGCTGAGTCATTAAAAGTGCAGTGCTGAGTCCAAACCGTCTGGGCTCAAATCACACCCTGGTAACCCGTTTGACCCCGGGCAAGGTACTAAAACCTCACTGTGTCTCAGGTTTCCTGGCTTAAAAATTGGTGTAATAACGATGCCTAATGCATACGGTTTAGAAAGCTCAAATGAGACCAAAATGTAGCCTCTAGCACTTAGGTAGCAAGTGTTTAATAGACCAGACAAGTCTTGGATGGTGGAGATATTGCCACAGGCTCTAGTCACTCCTTTTTCTGCTGAATGAACTTTGTCTCTGTACTGAATGTGCCTAGCACATCTTTGCTGCTCACTGCCTGGCAGAATGCCGTGACTCTGGGTTCTGCTCAGCAGACAGAATGGAGCATAACTTCTGATTCCCAGCGCAGGGCTCGGAGAAGGGTGTTTTTATCAGAAGTTTTCAAGTAGGTGAGCATTGTGGACATGCAGTTTGCCAGTTCTTTTGCAGTGGGTTGGGGCTGTGTGACCATTTCTTGCACATGAACTGAGACTGGAAGTGATATACATGCTTCTGGGCAGCTAGGAGGGGCTGAGGTCCTCTCCCTCCTGTCTTTGCTTTGTAGAGGTGACACCACATATCCCAGATAGTTTAGGTACTACAAGCCAGGTGCTGCTTATCCAGGTCGGAGTCACAGTGGGCTTTATGTGAGAAAAAATCTTCACTGTGTCAAACAACTGATAATTTAGAGTAATTTTTTTTACTAGATAAAAATTAAATAAGTGGTTCTCAAAGTGTGGCCCAGGAGCTCCAAAGAACTTTTCGGAGGGTTTGCTAGGAGTGAATTACTATTACCATGATGCTAAGATGTTATTTCCTTTTAAAACTCCCATCCTATTAGCATACAGTGGAGTCTTCCAGACACTATACTATGTGTGATGATGCCCTTGCCCACACGGTTAATGAAATGTGTCCTTGGTGGTAGACTAATTAATCTGACAGAAGAAATTTTAAGGCAGTCTAATGTCGAGGTGGTAGCATGGCTATTGTTGAGGGCTTTTAGCCAGATTTATGTTGAAAATCAAGAGCAGAGAGCCCAGGAGAATGATTTAAAATGCCAGTTTGGCCAGAAAGAAATCTCCAGTAAAGCCGTGGACTAGGAAGATAGAGCTGAGGAGATCTCAAGATCAGGAACAGGAGCATATAAAAGATAGCTGAGGGCATCACAAGAAGCAGCAAGTCTCCACCCTTTGCAGCCTCAAAACTGCAAAAGTGAAAGGCTTTGCTTTGAGAAGAAAACCACAGAGCACCATGCTCCAGAATGCTGGCAGGATAGAAAATGTGGTCCTCAGAATTGGATTCAGAGTGCCGAGTGATCCAGGCACTCGACCTCTACAGCCACGAGAGAGAGAAGCTTGATTACTGCTCCAGCTGGCAGCAGACCTTGCAGCATCCATATGGTGCTGGTTGTAGGTGCATGCAGAATGCAAGAATTATAGGGTTAGGGCACCTTCTACCCCAGTTTCAGAAAGCCTGGGAGGCCAGGCAGTGTGCCCCTGAGAGCACAGTGTGTGAAGCTGAAATGTGAAGCTAAATGTACAGTGGAGACCCCAGAAGTTTGGAAAAGCCAGGAATGTGGATCACCTAAGGAAAGCTGTCAGGAGGGAGCAAAGCCAGTCCAAGAGAGAAGCCATAGGAGCTACAACCAACAGAAGTACTATAGGGGTGAAGTCATGCATTCCCTTTGGAGGTCACAATTTGCCACAGGTTGCTACAGATGCTGGACATGGAACTACAGGATTTAATGTTTGCCCTGCTGGATTTTGGACTTGTTTTCGTACCAATCTGTTGTATCCTCCTGTTTGTAACTTTTGGAATGAAAATGTTTATTCTGTGATTGTCAGAAGTGTTTAACTTTTCATTTGTACAAGGGCTTGCAGCTAAGAGTTTGCCTTATATCTCCCAAGACTTGGAACTTGGCCTTTTCAGCAGTACTGAAACTGTTAGGACTGTGGCAAATCTTGGAGATGGACTCAAATGCCTTCTGCATGAAGAGATGTGCATGAGTCTTTAGGGGACAGAGGTAGAATATTATGGTTCTAATGCAATATAACATTGATAGACTTAATATTGGTCCTTAAGGATTGCTAAACCTGTGGTATAGTGTTCAGGTTGTGAAATGATAAGAATAAGCATGTCTTTGTATCTGGAAACTGGCTTAAAGAAATGTGTCTGGTTGCCACGTTGACAAGGGGTGGATGGCAATGGTTGAAACACTGTGTCAACTTGAGAGGTCAAGAAGCTTAACTAAGTAACTCATCAGTTCTACATCCTAGAGTGTAGAGGACATGCCCTCACTGCTCTAGGATGTTGTTCATTGTGTCAACTTGAGGAGTTTAGAAGTTTAACTCAGTGACTCAGCAGGGGGCCAGGGTCCTCGCTTTGTAAATATTGCGAGCCTGTGCAAGAGGAGAGCAGGGAGTTTGTAAATATTGTGAGCCTGTGTAAGAGGAGAGCAGGGAGATGGTGTGAGTGCTACATACTACTATGGCCCCAAGGGCCCAGAGCCTGCATACAATATGAGGGAGGAAGAGAGGATTGTTTTCCTCTTTTTTTGTTCTTGTTGCTCTTGCTGTCTTGGGCTGCTTTGAACTGTTGCCCTTCTGTCATGTCACCCTGCCTTGCAGCCAGCTGATTATGGACTGAAACCTCTATAAAATGTGAGCTAAATAAGCCTTTCCTTCCTTAATTTTGGCAGGTATTTTGTCCAAGCAATGAGAGAAAAGTAACCAAGATACCTGTGTTAAAATTTTATTCTATTTTAATTTATTTCTGTAAATACTTATAGATATAACCCCCTTAACAGAAACTCTTTGAGAGAACTTAGTAATTTTTAAGAGTATAATGGGATCATGAGATAAAAATATTTGAGAGTCACTGAAATAGTCTGCCTTGCTTATTACAGAAATTATTTGGTAAATTTGAAGTGCAATACAATGAGTCCAACCTCTTTTTGTTCTAAAGTTAATTCCCAAAGTTTTCTTCATGAGGGAAGTATAAAATAAGAAATATATGTATTTTTAATTCAATAAAAGTTTTAGGTGGGGTGGGGAAACTGAAAGAGATTGAGAATTCATAGAATAATCAGAAGATAGGAACAGAATTTAAAAACCTGGATCATAGAAAAATTAATGACATATAACAAAAGGAATTGTGTAGGAAACATATTTTATTGCTGAGCATGTCAGTGAAACGTTGGTTGGTAATTTCTACCCATAACATTAGCAAGAATTTTAGGGAATAAATTATGCAAATATAAGCAGAGAAGTTTAGGAGACAGGCTGTGCTCTGTCTTTCCTAATTAATTATTAAGGCAAAGAGATAAACATTTTATAAACACCTGTTTTCGGCTGTATTCTTTATATATATTTCATAATTATCACTAACCCTTACAATCCATAAAAATTTCAATTATAGCCTCCGTTCCATACACCCAATTGACAATCACTGTTGAACCAGGATTTTAGCTTAGGCTTTTTTTTTCTTTTCCTCTTCTATGGTCTTAACTTTCTCCAAATGGCAAGCTGAATGGAGTCAGGCATAAAGAGATGGGCTTATCTTGGAGTGATTGTGGTGATGGGAATTTTTCTGAGATTTTGGTTTTTAACAGTTGCTGTAACAATGCCCTTTCTGCCTCAGAGATCTAGTGCAACTTGGTGCTCCTTACTTTTTCTTCAGATTTAATTCAGGCATTTTTAGTGGCATCTAATACCTGTGACCATCTTTCATTCATTCAAACACCACGTATTGGCTGAGTTCCTTTTACTTGGAGATGCTGTGTTAGATGCTGAGGATACAGCAGTGAGCAAAATCTACAAAGGCCTCTGCCTGCCCAGTGTTTAAATCAGAGTGGGAGCAGAAAAGAAACATGATAGTATAGAAAGTCTATGGGAAAGTACCTCAAGGAAGGCGATTATGTGAGTCAGTGGGAGAATGCAGTTCTTGACGGGATGGAGTATGAAGGCCTCTTGGAAAGAGGGAGTATAAGAAAAAGCATAAGAAAGTGGAGGAGACACCTGGACACCAGAGTTAGCAGCTGCAAGGAAAAGTGGAAAACAGAGGGCGCCCTTTGCTGAAGCTGAGGAGCGGGAGCTGGTGCAACCACTGGGAGGATTTAGTGCTCTCCTATGAGCAAGATGGGTGCTGTTTTAATATTGTGAGTAGACAAAAACATATCTGATATACATTGTAACAGAGTCACTCTGGCTTCTATGTAGGGGATGCTGTGTGCAAGAGGAGAACAGGAGGCCCTGTCAGAGGATATCCCAAAAATCCATGTAAGACACGATGTGACCCAGTCCAAAGTGGTCAAGTTGTAGGTGCATTTTTAAAATAAAGTCAATATAATTGTTTGAAGGTGTGAGAGAAATAGAGGAGACTAGGATGACTCTAGGATTTTTGGCCTGAGTTTCAGGAAAAAAAAATCAACTCATATGGGGAAGGCTCACGTGGGACAGGGGAATATCAGGAATTCCGTTTTAGCACTTGCTATAGATGAATGTGATCCCTTCAAAATTCAGATGTTAAAATCCTCCAATATGATGGTATTTGGACTTGGGGCCTTTGATAGCTGATTAGGTCATCTGAGTCGAGTCCTCATGAATGGGATTAGTGCTCTTGCAAGAGACTACAGAGACCCCTTGTCCCTTTCACCAGGGGAAGACATAAAGAAAAAGCACCATCAAAGAGGAAGAGTGTGCTACCAGACACTGAATCTGCTAGTACCTTGATCTTGGACTTTAAGACTTAATAATCATGAGAAATAAATTGTTCTCTATAAGCCACATAGTCTATGCATTATTCAGTTGTAGCAGCCCACAAAGACTAAGATAATAAATATATTACTTTTGATTTTGTGATGCTTGTCAAGCTTCTAAGCACAAATGGCACGTGGGTTACTGGATTTACCTGTCTGGAGTTCAGGCTAGAAGTGGAGACATGAGTTTGAGAGTTCTCAGGGTAAAGAGATGACCTTTAAAGCAATGAGGGTAAGATCATAAAGAAGGGGAATGCGAAGAGAAAATGGAAGTGGTTCAAGGACGAAGTCTGGGCTGCATTATTTCAAGGTTAGGGTAGCAGGAGAATAACCCGGAGAAAGACAAGTTGTCTAAGAAGTAGTGACCAGCAAAGCAAATGTTCAACTTGCCTGTCTCGTAATCTTACCATTTTGTCTACTCTCTACAGGCTGCAGGCGACCCAGCTACGTGGCTCAGACGGGCCACAGTGTCTTGGCCTCTGTATCCTCACCAGTGTAACATTCTAATGTTTCTTTCATCACCTTGTCTTGGTCTCTCTTTAAGGACCATTTTCGATGTCTTTCATATATCCCCAGATTTCTCTCTCTCTTTTTAATCTATTAGTGCACTTAAAAAACCACCGATGGTCTTTGTGTACACATTTGTTACTTATCTAAACTGTAAGCTTTCGGTAGGTGAGAGCCAGGCCATTTTGCAGATTATCTTGCCAATTTATACAGGAAAATTGTGCACCACTGAACAGCCAACCAAGCGAGTAAAAACAGGAGGAAGAAACCGGGAAGCAATGACCGTCTTACACTAAGTAATAACTTCATTTAGAGCTAATAATTACATGTCTGTAAAAGCAAAGGGTTAGCATTACATTCCTGTAGCAAGGGACAATATAAATAAATGATTCCATTGCTCTTGGGGGAGGATGGATGTTCTGCTGTATTGCTTTTGGAATTTTAAATTCTCTCTACGATAGGGTAATTGAGAGAGAATTTTAAAATAAAAAAAGAAACAATTCTAGAGTAGAATTTTAGTAATACAAGAGATGCAGTCTAATTGCCCATAGTCACATACATTCCTAATCTATTTGTAGAATGAAGCTGTAAGCACATGACCTGCTGTCCAAAGTCTCTTTGCAGATACTCATTTTCCTTCTCGGTGAGGGCCTGTGCCCTCCAGTTTGGTGACAGGCCCTCTGTTTCTCTGTTCTTCCAGGGCTGTGTTACATGTTTCCTTTTCCTGCCACGGTACCACTGAGTTTCCTGGTTCCATTTATTTATCACTCCCCGTGTACCATAATGTGAAACGCGGCATGAATGAACAATGCCTTGGAGTTGTGCAATGCAGTACCTCCCGATTAGCTCTAGAAGGCATTTGAGTATGTGACTTATGTTCCAGGGAGTAAATAACACATAATTATTTTTAATTTTTTATCCACTCCAGTCATTACTTGATTGATAATGTACCTTAGGTGTTAGTTGGGTTACAAAACCATTAGAAATGAGGTATAGGAGGAAGATTATGACTGCATGTACACAGATGCAAAACAAATGAAAAAGAGCAAATATTGTAAAACTAAAAAAAGGCTTGATCAGGAATGAAAGTTTTTATTTTTGTGTTTCATTATTGACCAGTTTGATTTCCTTGTTTCCACTTTGGGTTCTGTCTTGCCCTGGAGACTCTATGATTTTATGTCTGGTGGTTCATAAGTTACAAGATATCTGGAATTAGGTGGTAAGTATTTTTTTTCTTTAGTGTGAGCCTATAAAACCTTAGCAGTTTGTATTTTAAGGCAATCAAAACTAAATGAAGTCTTGCATAATTGATTCCCTCTTCTAATGTTTCCATAAAAACAAAATACTATAGACAACCTGTAAAAATGTAGGGACCTTTTTCCTTCTGAATGTAAAAGGGGTGAAAATTAGGCTGGAGACATAGATATACAACTATGTCAAAATATACAGTGAATATTTAAATTAAATGATTATAGTGAAAGACTCTTTGCCATTGATCAGTCTCAAAATATGTCCCTTCCTTCACTTACACTTATGCCATTGCTTCTATAACTTTCTGCAGCAGTTCTGGAAGTCCCCTTTCATGAGTATCTTCAGGAGGTCTGACAAAAATGCAGTGATGCTACTGCTAAGTACCATGTACTGGAAAGGCAGGCTCATAAAGACATTACTGTGTGTCCTTATCCTCCTTATTCAGCAGATCTGACACCTTGTGACTTCTGGCTCCTCCCCAAAGTCAAAATGACCATAGAAGATAAGCATTTTGAATCGATCCAGGACCTAGAGGCAGAAAGGATAGTGCAGCTAAAGATTGCAGGAAAGAAGACTTTCAGAACTGCTTCAGAAGGGGCAAGAGCAATGGAGTAAGTATTGCATCTGGCCAGAGGGGGTATCCTGAAAGGGGTGAAAAGCTGCCTTACCTGTAATAAAGTTTAAAAATATAAGCACTGACTGTATTATTTGCTCACACCTCAAATAGATGTATAGATAGATAGATGATAGATAGAATTTTAAAATGTATGAAAATGAAAACAATACCACTTTTTGTTTCCCACACACACTACAAAGTGCCCAGGCATTTGGAGAATATTTGGAGTAATTATTCTTCTTAAAGACGAAGTGCCAACAAAATAATCTTTTGGATTACTTGAGCTTTTAAGGACCAAATTGATGACAAATAGTTACAATTGTGTGAAGTCCCTTAGAACTAGCTCTGAAAATGAAAGGAATGAGATATAAGGCCAGTGAAGCCTCAGAACTTTTTATTAAGTCATCCATTTTTCATTTCTGTATCTTAAGAATAGTCAGTCCTTTTGCTGCTAGCACAAAATAACACACACAATGTGTTCAATGGTTTTTCTAATCCTTTTATTATAACAGATGTGTTTCCTTCCTTTTCACCTTCTGGGGGCCCATGGCCCTAGAACTTCTAGAAACTTGGAAATAAATACCTGCAGGAACAATTGACACTGACTTTGCAGATCTGGCCACAGCTTGGGCAATAGGCTTTGACATAGAGTTAAAGAACATTTTTTGATGGAAGATATCATTTTTAGGGCCAGCTGTGGTACCTTAGGAGAAATGGAAACAGACAGCATCTTTTTTCTAAAGGGCTGGCGCTTTGGTATGCCCTGAGCAGCAGTCATGGGAAGGAGGCCTGAAGACCGTCGCTGGCAGGAAATGAGCGTAACGACGGTTCCGGGAGAGATGGACTTGCAGAAGGTAGTTGGAGATGAAGTCAGTGTGTGCTCAGGGTGGATTATTTAAATACAGGGACTTATCCCCAGATACAGAATAATCTAGAGAACTGAGAACCTAACTTAAGTTGCTCTGGGGAAATAAAAAAGACCAAGTGGGAGGTCAGACGTGACCACGTGTGCAGGAACGTAAGGACAGCGGTGAAAGTGCGAGGGGATTTGGAGACTGACAGCTGGAGGAGAAAACTGAACGGCTTAAGTGACTTGGGAAAACAACGGCACACCCTGATGGAGGGATTGCAGCTCAGTGCAGCACGTCCATGTTTTCTGGAATTCTGTATAGCTGGCAGAAAAGGGATGATGTAAATTAGGTTAATATGCGTGTTCTTGGTTAGATATTGAGCAACACGTGAAACCAAAAGTCCTCATCTGCAAATGGACCACATGGTAAGAGAAACATTGTCTTCTAGGTATAAATTCCATATTATGACTAGAAAAATATAATTCATTTACATGTTAAATGTCTGGAATACACACAAGAAGGAAAAAGGATTTATGCACTTGCCGGAGTAAAAAGGTTATAGAAATGGTAATGAGGATTGTTTTTCGATCTGTATTTTGGAGAAAAATTGTACTAGTACCCGAGAAAGGCCAGGAGGAGACTCACACTGTGACACGGAAGGAGACGAAGGTGATTTTAAGAGTAGTAGACACATGCATGGTTTTGCTACTAGGGGGGAAACTGATACAATCCAGTCATCTGTCTACAACAGAAAGAATCATGCAGATAGGGCTTAATTGGCTTAATTTAAAGGATCAAATGGGCACAGAATAAGTGTAGAACATTTTCTAAAATGAGTAAATTTCCCATAATTTCATACACTAACTGAAAAAATTTGAAATTAATGGAAGTGTTACTTATAAAGCCTGAAAACCACACAATTCCATTTGCTTATTATAATGGGTAGAAATGGTACCTGTCTAAATGGGAGGTAAGGCTAGACCATGTAAGGCCTGGAGTCAATAGATATCTTTTTAAAAATTGTATAACACTCAGTTAAATACATTAGACCATTTGTATTTGCCATGTGCTGAAATAACTGTATATTATATTTGAAAAATCTTGGTATTGGCTAGCCTTTTCCATTCTCATTGTAGAAAAGTTTCTAGCAAAATTTTAGATGTAAAAGACAATGCAACACTAAACATTTGAGAGAAAACTTTACACTCAAATGATGAATACTTAATATTTGGGTGGTATTCATGTTGAAATATTGAGACATGGGAGAAAAAAAATCTTGAGGCTTCATAATATAACAGAAAAAATAGAGACTATACTCCTACAAAGCATCTGAACTTTCCACCATCATTAACCATTAGATAAATAAAAGTTTACAAAAAATATTTGTGAAAACTTTTACTGGCTTCTCTTCTAAGTGAGTGTTTCTCCATTGAATTGTACCCTTTCTCTGAGCGTGCTGGAGGCTGAAATGATGCTCACTGGGAACCCTGCTGCAGGCTCAATCATGTAATTTCCCCCTAGTATCTGGCAGGCAACCCCAGCCACGTCCTGAGGTCACAAACACTATCTTCCTAGGTCCTAGACCACATATGACTCACCTGTTTATTGCACTCCTGGGATCTCAAACCAGAAGCTGATAGCATTTTAGAACTGCGATGGGACCACCTCAGATGTGGTAAAAGGTTAGATCACCTTTAGCTCTGCAAAGTATGACAGATGAGAGGTAAAGGGGTGTTTATATCTGGTAACTGGAACAACTAATCTGAAGACAACAATATGCAATATAACAACCGTTGCTGAATTCCTACCATCTTGCTTAATGAAGTTCTGTATCATTTCTAATGTTTTTTTATAACTTGTTATTGTCTTTAATTGTTTGATCAATCTTGCGTTCTTACATCTGGTATTCTGAGCAACTTCACTGAAGATGACAGTATGTAATATCACAACCATTGTTAATTCCTATCATCTTGTTTTGAAATCCTGTATTATTTTTATTGTTTTTGTATTGTTTGGTTTTTATCTTCACTATTGTCATTTTGTCATTGCTTTTTTTCCTCTTAAAAAAAACGAATGGAGAGACTTGATGGAGAGACCCCTGCCTGGCTCACCCGGCCGTGCCACGTGGTGTAGCGTTTCTGTGAGGCCCTGTTCCCTTGCTCAGCATCCGTCTCAGTCATCGCACTTACCTCCACTGACATCCTTCTGTGTATGTCTGTTTGTCCATTCACTGTTGCGTGCTCCCACTAGAAAGTACGGTAGTCCCTTATTACACGTAATTTCACTTTCCTCAATTTCCATTACCCATGGCCGACAAACTATTAAATGGAAAGTGCTTGAAATAAACAGTAAATTTTAGACTATGTGCCACCTGAGTGGAGTAGTAACATCTCATGTGTCCCACTCTGACCTACTCAGGTCTGATATTATCTCACTTTTACTGTGTCTGCAAGCCCTTCACAGCTGCCCCATCCTGTGCTGGAACAGAAGCACGAAAACTCACCTCGGTCTGAAGGCTGCTTAACGAGCACACCTTGGAGCTGCCTGTTCAGGCCTCTTAGTCTTCTCGCTTCCTCCCGTGTCTTCCTACTTCTCACCGCCGGTACCTTGTCAACACTTCTGCACCTGTGAACCACGCTCTCCCCACCTCATTATCTCTGAGACGTGGCTCACTGCCACTCGGGTCACCAAACAGCCTCTATCTTTACTCTTCTTTTTAGCAACATCTTTTATTAATAGTTGTGTGGAAAATGACTTCACTAAGACTAATTTGGCATGCATTTCAGGAGCGTTGCTTCTTTTAGAACATTTTTATTAGTACATGTGTGTAGCACGGACTGTTCACTTTCTTTGTGTGACGTTGGTGTGTGAACACGTCATGTCTCCATTCCTTCCTCATCACCTTTCCTTCCCCTCTCTGTGTCTTGATTCCCTTCCCCTTTAAGAAAGATCTATCTCCCTACTTCCTATTATTGATCTTTTATTTTGCTCTTTATTTGTAATTTGTGCTTCTCATAGAAAAGAAACCATGCGCTATTTAAGCTTGTGTGTCTGATTTATTGCACTTAATATTATTGTTTCAAGGTGCACCCATTTTTCTACAAATTACTCAAGTTTATTCATTTTCATGGTAGAATAGCATTCCTTGTGTGTAAGTATCACATTTTCTTTACCCACTCACCTGTTGATAGAGATTTAGGCCTCTTTCAAGATTTAGCTATTATGAATTGTGCTGCTATAAACACAGGTATGCATGGATCACTGTAATAAGGTATCTTCTTAGAAGATTTACATCAAAGCAAATTGCAAGGACACAACAAGCCGGCTCTCGTGCTCTTGCCCTCTGCTCTCGTCCATGCTGCCTGCGGTTGTTGCTGATGTCTTGCACCTATGCATTCTTTAACCTGGCGACCTCAGCCACAAAGATCTCCTCTGGGCTCCCTGAGCAGGCCAACATGCAGGTTACCTCATTTTTATACTCTTGACACCTGATGTGTAAGCTGATCTCTCTACATTACACAGGAGGCACCTAAGGTTTAAAAGAGTATGAAATTTCTCAAAAGTTATGGTGCTGGTAGGTGAAGAAGCCAAGACAGAAAAAGACCCACTCCAACCACTGTCTAGGCTGCCTCAGGGTGAGTTTGCTGTCACTGGCAGGAAGAACTGGTAGAGACAGACAAAAGAACTAAGCACAGTGCTGAGGAATCTGTGCAGCTGGTGCTGACAGCCACAGGAGTGGTGTAAAAGACTTCTGCCCAGTGACTTCCATACCACACCTGAAATCATCTACATGTTCTAAAGTATTAATTGCTTGTTATAAATCAGGCACCGTATAGCGAAGGACATAGAGCTGTTGGTGTCATGTGGTGTAAGACCTCTGCCACGGCACCCTCCTGCTAAAATAGAATTCTTGCCTTCCTGTAGCTTTACTAGCCAGTGGTGGCTTCAGTGGACTGTTTGTTATCATTGAAAGCTCTGAAGGGCTCACCATCACCGTGTCTAGGTCCTATATATGTACCACATGATACATCTCTCCTCTGTTCTTTCTATTCTTCCGCCTTTTGTCTTACCTCTGGCTGGCCCCGGCCTCTCCCAGGTTTGCGTGTCACATTTCTGTGTGAATAGTTTGAGTAGAATTGAGTAATGAATCTGTGGGTCCAGATTGCTTCTGCCTTGATGGAATCTTCCATTAAAAAAAGGTAATAATTATGCTATGACTGCTTTGATATCAAGATGACTACATTAATATTATATATTAGCATTTGTCTTTTACCTAAGAAGTTTTTCCTTCTGTTTTAAAAATAAAACATTTATACAGACTCCTAAATGTACTATGGGCCCTAGTTTCCATATCCACTAATAGATATTGATTGTGAGTCTAGGCACCATCTGGCCCAAAGATGTTGTTGACCAGAAAACCAGACAAAATTAGGTGAGATATACTTTCTTCGGTTTATCATAATCTGTTTATTTGTGACTTTTCTGGGAGTTTAAAACTTCTGCCCTTTTGCTTTGACTGAGTAATCATCACTCATTTGTCACTTGGTAATTGCTTAATTATATTATTTGGTGATAAGTGAAGTTTTTAAATGACAAACTCTTCCAAACAGCTGTGACTGGATTGGTTGTTATTTTATTTAATTTACAATTGCATTTGTAAAACCATAATTAGCCCAATTTATCTAATGACCCCCATCACAGGCAGTAGAATATTTTTCAAGAGTGTTTTTAATTACACACAAATCAACAACATAATTTTAGAAGGGTTCAAGTGAAGTGGCATTCCTATAATTTCTACCACCAGTTCTAGGCCAAGGATTTAGTAATGTTCCTCTCCTACAGTAAAAAAGGTTCTTAATGAAACAAAATGTTTTTCCAAAAGGTTGAATTCATCTCATAATTTAGAGATATATCTTTTTCTTAAGAAGTTTTGGAATCTAGTTTTGACCTTTTCTATTCTGTGCCCAAGATAATATATTTCTTCGGATAAAGTTAATGATGTTATAACTGATCCTGAACAAAAGGTTAAGTTCTTATAAGCACCACAATTAAATTTTTAGTTAATCTGTAAAAAGTAGCTTTATCTCCATTTTGTTTTCCCTTATAATTTAAATGTCTCTCTTAATTAGCTGTAGCTTAGAGGGATCCTGTGTTTTGTTTTGTTTTGTTTTACTCTTTTAGGGGGACCATGGTGGTGACATTTGGAAGAATTAATTTTTGTACTTGGTGAAGCCCAGAGTTCTGAAAAGTCTGGATGGTGTGATGAAAAGTTTGTGTGTTGAGCGAAGCGTCCAACTGGCCAATCCTCTGTGTCTCGGGAAATGTCTAGAAGCTTGGCAAGAAGCTGTCCTCAAGAGAGCGTGAATGCTGCCAATTTCCAATTGGCCAAGACACATTACAAGGACAGTCTTCTCCCTGAGCAACCTGGCATTTCCATTCCAATTGGACTCTGCAATGTGAAGATGCACAGGGGAGGAAGATTAAACAAATCTTTTCGGATTTCTGTTCCAGGTGAATCTTTCATCTTATCTGGTCTGTTTTGATCTTCTTTTGACCACTGCCCACTTTAAACATTAGGGGACTGTGGGCACGTTACAGGTGAGTTTTCAGAACTGATGAATGGTCAGGGCAGATGCAAGATGAGCAAACTGACCTATTTTTATACATATGTACAAAACACCGAACCTGCCGGAGCAGTCACGTTGCTGCTAGTAAAGTTTTAGATCTGCTGTGTGAGAAAACCTGCCTGACACGCTGGCCCTTGCTCAAGCAGCTCCCACCCGGTGCATGCTTGGGAAATAGTGACAGCTGTGCTGTTTGCCCGGCTGTTCCACGTGTGGAAACATGGGGTAGAGAGCAGCCACCCCACAGGTCCCTTTACTGTGAATCTTCCTTTCTAGCCGCAGCCAAGAGTAAAAGCCCCAACAGAACTGAACGCAGTCATTCAGAGCCTTCCTCAAGTAGGTTGAATCTGCTTTTTGCTGAGAAGATCTCAGGAAATTAAAAAAGACGATATTGGCTCAATTGAAGTTTATAAACAGTATTTTTGTTCTTAAAATAATACTCATTTTATGTTATTTTAACACAGCCACTGGTGACAGTTTAGGTATCAAGATAAAAATATCCAATTACAGCAAGTGAGATTTGCCTCTTTAAATTCAGTACTGAGGTGAGGCTGGGGAGGCATAAGAAGACTAGAGCCCACACATGCCCCTTTGCCAGATCTGGCCTTATTCTACCTTTTAAGCACTGCCAACTGTCATCTCTGAAAACAAAGGCTTGCAGTAGATGACTTGAAATGTTTTTCTTTCTTTCCATAATGGATTAACTCATCAGAGCCTGTAGAACGCTAGTCTCTTTTACCATGCGTGTCCATCCCTACATATCTCAGAGTACTTCTGAGCACTAGCTCCTGTCCTGTTTTATCAGAGTGGTCTCTTGCCTGTCTCATTCACAAAACACAGAAGGGAAGGCAAGAAGACTCCAGAACAAGCTCAGCCACACCGCATGTTCTCCTCTGTCCACGTTCCCATGGTCCGAAAGCTATCCTTTGAACACTTCCCTCTCCCCTGCTTTTTACTTTCTACTATAATTTCATTATAGGAATCCCTAGGCCTCCAGAGAAATTCCATTCTAAAGGGTTTAAGCAGGTGGAGCTTTCTATTGGATGACTGGAGATTGGAGACTTTGAGTATTTCTCTAGTAGATTCCATTGCTCTACTGCTAGATATATAATGCTACTGTTTTTTTTATGGAATGACTTGAGCAGAACTCTTTTCACATGAAATAAATAATGAGTGACTAAGTAAAAAAAAAATCCCTGGGGACAGGTGCCTACCCACTCTTATGCTTTCAAGGAGCACCAGGAGGCATTCTGAGGTTCTTCCATAGTATTTTATTACACTTTAATGCTGATTTCCATCAGCACATATTTTTACACCCTTCCTGGGTGGAAACTGACTCCGTTCTCTCCCCTCTAGCCTCGTGGTGAAAAGGGCAAGAGAAACACCGTGGCTGAGAAGTAGCAAGTTCAGAAATGCCAGAGGATGCCAAAGGATGCAGGGGTCTTCTTTGGGTAGCAGTTCCAGCATACCAAGCTGTTACAGAGTCAACTTACAGAGTCAAGTTACCACCCAGTGTCTCAGGCCTCAGCAGTCAACTTGGAGAGATGGTGAGCTCAGTAGAGACCATGAGCAATGAGTGAGAAATGCTTTGCTGGACACACCACAAGGGGAGCGGGAATGTGAAAAGAGCACCTGGCCCTTAGGGGGTTAGAAGAGGTGGTGCTGTAAACTGAAAGTTAAATTATTAGCACAGTGAAGGAAGTAAAGAAGGCAGGAGCAGAGAGAAGACGGAGAAGAGCAGTTTGAAGAAATAGACTTGAAGCCTGAGAAACTAAAAGTAAATTAGCAAGTTTCTCATTATATCCCAATCAAAAATTTTCTATATACTTTTTCCATTTGTTAGATAATCTTTAGAGATGAAGATTAACTTCCCAGCATGATAGACATCTGCATGATTTTGTGATCAGTTCTGGACGTTATACTTTAGGAGGGAGTATACTTTATACTCTCTCTGTGGCTTTTGCTCAGAAGAAAGAAAGTTTATGAGTGAACATAGAGTTGAGTCATAAAGTAAATGCTTGAAGGAGATGGTACTGCTGGCCAGAAGTGACAGCTCACGGGGCTTCGAACCTTTGAAGGATTATTGTTTGGAAGATGGATTAGTCCAGATTTGACAAGTCCCCATGGCCTTACTGCATCCCCTCTCAGACGTCAATAATTAATCAAGGTCTTTGTTCCTTTTGAGCACCAGGTGCAGCTTCTCAACTGACCCCCTTCTGATGGTGTTCTCAGCAGGCATCTCCAGGCAGAGGAAAGTTCCTCATAATTCTTAGATGAGACAATCTGTGTGCGCTCTCTAAGGCTGAACTGAGACCAGTGGGTGAAAGATGTGGGGATTCAGCTTTAAAAATTCAGCGTCGATCACTGAGAGAGTAGGTTGTTCCTAAAGGTAGTGAATTACCTAACATGACAGATTTTTAGAGACATACATTATTTAATATATCAAAACTTTAATATATTCATGTTTGTGATGGCTCCACACTCTCCTCCTAGCCTCATGGTGAACAGGGCTAGAGACTGTCTTGAGAAGCAGCAGGGTCAGAAGTGTCCAGGCAGAGGGATGACAGGGTCTTCAAGTCACAGTGACAGTATTCTGGTTGATCTCCAAAGCACGAGGTGCCTCAAGGAGACTGGAGCCCAAGCAAAGGGTTTCCAGTCTTGCGGCTGTGTTCCACGTTGGCCACAGAAGGCAAGAGGACCACTTTTGCAGGGATCACTGGTGGCTTGAAAAATTGGCATGTTAAGGGCAACCGTGACAGGCTGAAAAGAAGGAGCTTCTACCCCTTAAAATTCTTGAACTCTAAAGGAACCGTGAGAGAGAAGAGGGGCTTTAGTGACAGTGACATAGAATTTGTGTCAGCCCCACAGGCATGACCCTTGCAGTCAAATTTCACTTTGCTGAGATGAAAAGAGAAGACAACAAGATTTCTTGTACATATGCTTGTGCTTGGAAGCTGAGGGTTAAATGTGTTATGATGTAATGAATGCTGACTGGCTAGGAAGTCACTGAGGGTATCCAAATATCGCAGCCAGGTTGGACTGATTCAGCTATAAATTCTTTCCTAGTTCTGTGATGTTACGTGTAACTTTTTGACTCAGAAATCAGTACTCAGAAGTTTTCTTTACTCTTATTTAGGTAGAACAATTCTAATTCTTTCCACTCTATCCCATATCTCTTTTACTTACACTTTAGCCACGCCTGTAAACTTTTCCAATAACACTCATTTCTTTTAAATGTGACTCCTCACATCTAACACTGTAGGCCAAGCGTGGTCTTAGCCTAACTGCTGTGAAATGCAGCAGGTAGCAGCACCTGCTCAGGGACAGGTTCACCATGAAGTTACGGATGTTTCACCTTGGGGCTCCCCTCGCCCTCTCTAGGTCTTTTCTAAACCTCTAGGAGCGATGTTGTTACATCGAGAAAATTAAAAAAAAAACAACTGCAAAGACTCCCAGTTAAATTTAAATATTAGATTTTCAGAAGAACGTCTGTCTAGTAATTTTGCATGGAATATACTTATATGCAAAATTATATTCATTGTTCATTTGAAATTTAAATCTACTGGGAGTCTTATATTTTATATGGCAATTCCGCGTAGGAGATGCCCTGGCCACAGTGCATGACTGATTCTGTTTTCTCCTTCTCCGAGGGCTGGTCCACACTGGCTAAGCTCTAGGCCCCGTAATGCCAGGATTCCCTCACCTGCGGCTCCCTTTGGTGCCTCGATTGATGTCAAGCACTCAGGTTGCCATTCCTAAAGCCACTGTGGGTGTTGCTGTGATTTCGTTAGAAATGAGCCTGGCTAGAGAAGGGCCACAGCGTTTCGCGGCCCTTGCTGACATAAAATGCTTATGATGAACCGAGACCAGCAGCTCTTATTTTTGCCTCACCTGTGTTTAATTGCTTTTTCCTGTGTTGAAAATTGCATTTGCATCAGGCCCTCTCCATTCATAGCATTTTAATTAATCCACGGCACGTTCTGAGCTCTATTCTGTAGCTGCTGGTTTTCCTATCAGTAGATAAAGGGGATGTGTGTAACTCTGAGTCAGAAACAGGTTCTCTTATTTGTTCAGAATCCTGTGACTATCATTGGACCACTCAAAAAAGGGAACTGTAAAAGGAAGAAATTTTTTCTAAGCCCATTCATCTGCTTTCTTTTACAGTTCAGTATTTGTTTTCATGAGTTGTGGGTAATCAGAAATGTCTCTTTATCCTCCTGTATTTAAACCCACAGATGAACCCTACATCCACCCATTTCACCTTGGGCAGTGCCTTGCTGGATGTCCATTCCTGTCAGCTGACATCTCTTTGGGTGCTTGCCACAGAGAACTGTTTGTCATAAAGATGCACTGGGACTTAAGAGTGTATACTAGATACCCTCCTGCCCTCATCTACTGTTCCCATCAAAACCTAATAAAGCCCCTGTACATTTGATAGGGCACTCTCAACTCTTAAAGTGAGGATGGTCCTGCTCTGCAGCACTGGGACATAAAATGACCTTATGGAAAAGAGGTGCTTAAGAAAAGAATATTTTCTTATCAGTTTCTTAAAGTTGCTTTGGCAAGCAAGTAGGAATTAGGCTTGTAATATTTCTTGTATACTATGCTCGAAATTGTTAATGCAAAATCAAGTTTCTCACTATCATTTTAAACACCATGTGAAAAGTACAAGAGTTAGTTATATTAATGGTTCAGAGAATACAATTTGTCCCCATAGAAGCTGTGCTGTTCATCACAGATAATTCTTTGTTTCTTTGTTTTTTTTTCCAGTACCGGGAATCGAACTCATGACCTTGTGCTTGCCAGGCAGGCTCTGTGCCGCTGAGCTAAATCCCCAGCCCCCTATCACAGATAATTCTTACCCTGTGCTTGATTTAACCTCAAATGACTTTTGTTTCCTAACCGATGTCCTAGCCCCCGGATGTCACTCACTGCCTTTGTTTCTGTACACCAGGTCTACACACTGGTGGGACGCTCTAGAGCTAGTAGTCACTTCTTTCCCGCACGCTCTCGGCTGTAGTTAACCCTACTATTAAACCCTGAGCAGCCAGTGTTTTATTCACCAAATAAAGCCCAAAGTAAGCCGTAGAGAAAGCTACGCATTGCCTCTCTTTCCAAGACACAAGAACTATTCTATGTGGGTTTAATAGTGACAGCACATGTAGTGAAAGACAATGTCACAGTATGAGGACATGTCTAGATACACACTAAAAATTAACACTTTATCTTGTATTGTCCAGAGGGAGATAGGGTACTAAATGCTTGCTGGTATTCAGGACTTTGACTAATAATATTTATTATGGTGGCTAACATAATTAACACACATAACATAACATAAACACATTAAAGGTTTCTATGTGCCAAGCTCTGAAATATAGGATTCCCTTTCCCTGAATCGTCTCATTAAATCCTCACCAGCCAATGAAGTGATGTCATTTTCTCCATTAAACAAATGCATTACCTAGTGGCTAAAGAACTTCCTAGTCATAAAACCAGTTTATTGTAGAAAGTGACAGTGAAAAGTCAAAAGAGCTTTGGTGGTTTCTGGATTCCAGCATCGTCTGTCTTACTCAAATCTTAAACCAACCGCTAGTCTACCTGTATTTGAATCTTGGATCCACAACGCATTTAGGCTCCTTCTCCTTCTTCATGAAAAACATTCCAATAGCAGTATCTGGAGGCAGAAACAAGCGACAATTAAGTGGATAAAATAGCATTAACACTTATGCATGCTTATCACGTGGCATTCACTGCTGCTGAGTTCACTGAATGCATCTCATCGTTTAAACCTGAGCACAGATCTCTAAAGCTGAGGAGGCCAAGACACACAGACAATAAACTTCCCCGAGGATATGTAGAGAGTGTGTGATAGAGCTGTGCCGTGACCCGGGCACTCTGTACTTGTATCCACCTGTATTGCGCTGTTCTTAGCAATGCAACCCAAGCTCCTGGCACAGTGGCCTGTCACATGACAGGCAATCAATGAGGATTCATCATTTAAAAATACAATTCTGTGCAACTATGCTAGGTCCTTTGCATACACTATTTTCAAAAGTTCTCGTGACTTCCCGGTCAGGTAATAATGAACCCAATTTTACATTGTGAACATTACATTAAAAATTAAAGACTTTGCCCAAGTTTACCCAGTGTCATATTCCAAGTGTGTGTCTATATTGGGACGCAAACTCTACCTTCATTGAACCCCAAAATCTGTAGCTCTGACCAATCTATTATACTCCCTTAGACATTTTTAGGAGCAATAGTCCCAGGCAGTAGCATATCTGTTATTACATTTTCTGTACCTCTCAAATGCCTTCCAAGTAGTCTTTTGGATAGTTGTTTAGGTTTTGCTTCATGAAAAATCAATTTCATGATTGTGTTTTACTCTTTTTTTCTCCTGTTTCAACCTATAATGGCTCCAATCTCACTGAGAATATCTCGATACTGCAGGGCCCATTTCTGCATTTGAGAGCTCCACTGCACCTCGTGTTGACATGATATATCAGACAATCAGTCACAGCAAGATGCTAAATGCCAGATGCTACTGTGTTAGCTAGGATCATCCTTTGAACATCTGTCTCTCGTCCTGGAAGGCGAAATGCCCTAATGTGCAAAGCATCTGGGCTGCTAATTAGTCACCAGGAGTGATCCAAAGAAACAGTTACCCCAAAGAAATGCTGTATTCCATAAGCTCAATGATATTTTCAATTGTTGGAAATGGGGTGGGGCGTGTAGTCTAAGGAAGAATTTACTTGGTTCACTTCTCTTACCTTTCTTAGTCCCTGTGGCTATGTGGATTTTCCTAGGACTGTCCTCATTTTTTTTGATTAACCAAGTGAAGATTATTTAGAAAAAGCTTGACCTTAGGAAGTCACTGCATTACATAGTGTAGAGACTGTTAGCATAGCATCACTGCCCTTAAGGAGCTACAACTGTACACAGGTTGACCTACACATCTTTGAACATTTGAAATTATTTTGATTTATTAGTTTATTCATTAAAATTTTTGGTATCAAGTGATTGGTATAACTTTACATTTAAATGTAATCATAATAACTCTAAAGTACTTTCTAAAAAATTTTGCTTTTAATACAGCTGGCCTAGGGGTTAACCAGGGAAAATATCTTGTATTAACTTCCAATTGGTGCTATGACAAATTATCACAAACCTAATGGGATAAACAGTACAAATGTATTTTGCTGTAGTTCTAGAGGTCAAAAGTCCAAAACGAGTTTCACTGAACCAGAATTAAGAGGTTGGCCTGGCCACAGAGCTGCTGACATCTTAGTGGGGAATCTGTTCTCCTGTCCTTTCCAGCGTTCAGAGGCATACGGCATCGCTATGCTCATGGCCTCTTCTATTTAACAGCACAGCAGCTTCAAATCCCTGACAAATTTCTCTTTGTCTTCGGCCCTGTTTTGCCCATTATTCATTCCTCTACATAACTCTAAATTACAGATGAAAGGCTTAAGTACCACAGAACATAAGGGTTGTGCCTGAGTTCCCAGTGGGGGTCTGACCTGCATCAAATCCAGATCTGTGGGCTTCTTGGCCAGTGCCATTTCTACCTGTACAGGTAAGTGCTAACCCTAGTGTCACATTCAAGATTAAGAGTCCTTGGATGGGACTGTGCAGAAATTGCACTTGAACTGTTGACAAAGAATTAAAAGTTTCAATGGTTATTTTCAGAATATACTATAGTCTAGCTTCACGGCCTTGAGGAAATCACCTTTTAAGTTTGACCTTAGTTACTTGAGCACTGAAAGAGGACTATTATACAAGTCCAAAATGAAATTAGCTAATGACTAACTGAAGGATCCTAACAAGCCACATGAGCACCAAGAGCGACAGAAGGCATGAGTGGTGCTTGTGTTAAGAGCTGACAGGCAGGCCGTAGGTGTGGGTGTGCAATCAAACACGGACGGGACACAGTTATTGCAGCTGGCCCCAAACTCTTTCTGTGCATGTCAAAACACTTAAAAGTTACCTTCTTTTCAGTGATAGCATTTAAAATGTGAAGCCCTTATGCCTTCGTTAGCACCAACTATATAAAAGAAAAAATACAACATTTCAGCTATTTTAGCCCTTCCTGCATTTCTTGTACTTTTTCATTTGCTCTTAAAACTCTCAGTGCCTTTATCTTTAATTAATAATGTATGAAATAAGTCAGCAATTTCGTACAATGCATTGTTAAACCTACTGTTTATTGAGGAAAGGCTAAAAAAAGTAAGGTATGAAATCTCCTCAAATCCCAATAATGGCAAGTGGTCCTATATTTTAAGGAGGGTTAGAAAAACTGTCTTCACAGTTCTGTACCTCTAAAGAGATAGGGGATTTTTTAATGCTCTAGGTAATTTACTCATGATGGGAATTCAGGGCTACCCAGTGTGACTTGAAATACAGGCAGTAGGAAAGTTTGAAAATGTAAACTTGACACATTTCTATTGCCATATCATATATTGCAATATAAGGTATAAATGATTATTGAAGAGCTCATATTTTCTGTAGAAAGTTTCTTATGTGCAAAAAAAGGAGGTCTGTTACAGAGATTGGTACATCAAAACCTGTATATTCAGGCACACATAATCCCATCCAGCTCAGCCCTCCCTTCTTCCATTGTCCATGGGACTTGGGGGAATAAGTTGGGATCTTCTGACTTAATACCTCTTATCTATAAATAAAAGATTGTGTAAGATTTAAGGAACTTGCTATATGATGCTGACCATACAACCTCTTCATTAAAGTTGGTAGCTATACAAATACAGACTTTTGTGAAAAATTTTACTTCTCTGTGTACAATAGTTCACCATAGCTTTGATATTACCTCATGGGCAGTAGTGAGGAATCTATGGTATGTGAAATAAAGTAGAGGGGCTTCTAGATCCTCTGACTAGTATCACAGTTAGAAGGTTAGAACAACCTTTTAAGTGATTCATGGTAACAGGGAACAAAGCAGAAAATCCTCAAAATTTCCTAAAGTGTGTTTTCTATAAGATGAATTTCCACAGATGTATAGGTTATGATGTTGGTGTTTTACAAATAACAGAAACTCTATTACCTTGCTATTCAATGTATGATTAAGCAACCAGTATCAGCATTTCTTGGGAGCTGATAGGGCCATAGGCTAGAACTACTGCATCAAACTTTGTGTCTTAATGAATCCCCAGGTGGGATATATACAGTTTGAAGTTAGGGAAGTACTTAACTGATTACTACACTGTTGTAAACAAAAGCTTTTTTTATTTATTTAATGCAATAAAACAATGTAGGAGTTGGTAGCTTGATATTAGTGTGGTGCTTCAGTTATTCAATTGGACACTCAGGCTTTTGCCATTGTTCTGCCCCATCTTTACGCATGTAGGGCTTTACTTTAATTCACTGACCTTAGAATCCTAAAGTGGATTTGTACTCCTGACTTCTGGCCAGGAGGAAAGGGGAAGGACAAAGGCAATGTGTTAGTGAGCTTTCTGTTGCTATGAGGAAATTCCTGAGATAGTAACTGAAAAGGAGGAAAGATGTGTTTTGGCTTACGGTTTCGGAGGTCGCAGTCCATGTTCAGTTGGTTCTGTTGTTTTGGGACCAAGGCAAGGTAGAACATTGGGGGCGGGAATATCACCTCATGGCAACCA
>NW_004955435.1:818383-891223 GCF_000276665.1 Chinchilla lanigera
AGAGGGGGAGGGGCATTATCTCTTTTAAGGGCATGCGCCCAGGGACCTAACTTCCTTCTGCCTCAGCCTACCTTCTCAAGGCTTCTCCAACCCCCAACAGTGCCACAAGTTGACAACCAAATAGCACTTGTGCCTTCAAAGACATTTAAGACCCAAACCATAGAAGGCAAGCAGGGAAGGATAAAAGAGGACTTTTCTTAGTAAAGCTTTGCTTGTTTGTTTTGAAAAGGAGGCCTTAGCATAAAGAATGTAATGTTCTCTGTACTGTACTAGGTGCAGGAGAAGCGAGTTTCTCTTGTGTTCCTGATCCACTTCATTTGCAACATTTGTTAGTACACACTGATGGAGAAAACAGGTACAAATAAGCTTGAAAAATAAATCTACGTAGGTTTCTTTAATATAAGATTTTCCAAAGTTTGTACTATGCCAAGCTGCACTATAAAATGCAGAGGAAATGCAGTGTGTGTTGTTTTCACTTACCTGGTCACAAAGGCCCAATTCTAGGATGGTGGGATTTTTTTTTTTTTCAAGAAAGAATCAAATAACACAAATATTTTTACAGTAAATTGATAATGCCCTGGTCAATGACTCAACTCTACTGTTGAGTAACTGACAGTGCTAAAGCCATGAGCAATATGTGATGAATTTATGGGCCCTCTCTGGACCAGATTTTGCCCATGGTTCATAATTGCTTCACTTCTACCTTAGAGTTAGTCACAGTGAAAATAAGATTAAACAGTTCAACTCCAACACCTTCTATCAGTACTTACATGGTAGCCTAGAGTCTACAAAAGATTTTATTAATATATATGTCTTTAATATATCTAATAAAATGTATTTATATGTAATGTAACAAAAATATATATGTATATCTGTACAAATGTAATCTCTTCTAATTCTAACAAACTTGTGATATTAGCATTATAAAGTGGTCTCCTGAAAATAAGAGTGCTATGCTAAAAACTTCCCTAAGAAATAAAAACAGACACCAAGGCTCTGGATATTGTAATTAGCTAATAGGATAAACACCATAATGCTTTGAACTTATAGTTTTTGACTTCTAAGGTGCTTAGAGAACTTCTTAATGTAACCTCCACCTTCATCTTCATGTGTATTTGCATTTAAACTCTATATGTCTTTTGCTAAGAAACAATAGGCCCCATGAGAGCCAGTTCCACATTGCTGGCTTCCTCGTCCTCAGTGCCGGGCTGAGAGCACAGCAGAAGAACGAGGTTGAGGGAAGGCTCCGAGTTGGCGATGGAGTGAGTCGCCGAGGGGTAATCAGTGTGGACTCACAGCCGCTCCTGGGACTGCAGGGTGGCATCTTCCGGACTCCTCGACACAGACTCCATCACTGCAGTGCTCTGTCTGTTCTGACTCTGCTGGTATTTTCTGTCGTGTCACAGCAGTGAGAACAGATCCCAAGGCAACCACAACGATGTACCTGTGGATTGAGTTCAGGTCATTAAATTGGCATCACGCAACCTATATAATGTCATTATAGTCCAGCTTCTGCAAAGCAGAGAAATAGGGAAAAAAATGACACAATTACCAATCTATGTGTTCTCAGATTTTCAGAACAGCCTGAAGGAAGAAGTTCCTGTACTAAATGGAATGGTACGAGCACACACACACACACACACACACACACACACACACACACGAATATATAATCACACAATCACACACAGAGCCACCCTCCAGAGGGGAGGTTTGTAAACTGCAAAAAGAAAGGAATTATTAAATGCTTTATTTCATTTGGGTGTGAGCTTAGTTTACACTCTTAGGAATCCTCTATAGCCAACCCTCTTTCCAGGGGCTTATGGGAAAAGCTTTGCAAATTCAAAGAGAGTGTTGAAAATCTGAAACCCTAAATCATACTATACATTTAGTCTATGACTTATGTTCCTTGTATTTTACTTTGGGATGAAAAAAAAAGAAAAAACAGCATTGTTGGACCACAAATTGGGCTGGAACACATACTCTGGTCCCTATATAATTTTATCTTGAATGCACTGCATTTTAGATTTGCTAACTATATAAAAAATTTGTGCTAGTTTTGATTTAGAATCTTTCCCCTGAAAAGGGACTTTAGGTATATTTGAATTATTTCCCACCTTTGCAGTTTTCCCAAGTAACCTTGACTGACTCATTACATTGCTCTTCTTTCTTCCTTTTTAAATAGTTCTTTGTTTTGTTGTAGTTTTAGTCAGATTAGACCTCACTACTTAGGACAAGACTTGTGGAAAATGTCCAATTCTCCCGGCTTCCTATAATTTTAATATCAGTAACTCTTGCAAACAAGCCTGGGAACTTGGGCATCCCTGCACCTTAATATTATTTTAAAAATGCCTCCCACCTCCTCCCTAATTAACTGCAATCAGAGAGGCGAGCTGGTGGACACATGGTGTCGAAGCTCTGTGAAGTGCTGCCGGATGGCTGTAAACATGGCCATATGTTCTTTGTGAAACATGACTACGATCACCTGTGACAGGGACATCTGACAGAAGATGAAGGATCTTTCTCTTTCTCCGAGGTATTCGAAAAACGCTGAGGTGCAGATTGGTTTAAAGCATTTTCCTAATCATTGCTGCTTATGCTCACTTCCCTTTGTATTCTAGCTTCATTCTTCCTGATGTATATTTCAACTTGAAAATGGCAGTTGTTGAAAGAATATGTTTAGTACTTTCCCCTTGAACATCACAGCACTTTAATTAGGACAGTGTCTCTCGAAATCCCGCAGTACGTATGTTACACAGGTTTCTAAAACGAAGTGGTTATCAAAAGAAAGGATAAAACCATCAAAATTTTCACAGTGAATGAACAAGAATTTCTCAGCAAGTTCAATAGATTTGCCCTGAACTGGTGCAGCTTATAAAACCCTTGAGCCTAATTGCTTTCCTGAATTTTGGCAAGAAAAATAGCTGACTTGCAGTGGAGCAGAAAGACAAGGTTTGGAGGAAAGTGTCTTTTAAGAAAAGCTTCCAATGAAAATTTCAATCAATATTTTTAATCCCAGAAGACAAGATAAAATATGATATTATGTTCCTTGCGCTGAGAGATTGTGGAGAGGAGAGCTGTTTCAGCAGCAGAGCTGCGGTGTGTCCCTCCCACACTGCGATGTGAATTGTGAGCTACAACCGCCCTGTCAACAGCCTCTTGCGGGACGCCGCCCACAGCGGCCCGCAGATACAGCGCCCTCCGTAGGCCAGGTTCGAGTCCTGGTTTCGTGACGGGGCTGAGGCAGAGATGGCCGGCTGTCCTATACAAGTGAGTGAGAGCCGCTGCTTGGGAGACCAGATGTCCTCCATGACCGTCACCTCAGCATCATTCGGCTGTTTATCAAATAACCAGACAAAACTGAGAGGAGAGTGGAGGCGATGACTGCTTTTCAGCCTGTTTCCCAGATGAAAATGTTTTAGATAATTAATTTTGGTATCAAGTTGTCTAATATATATTATGTATACTATATATTATATTATATTATTGAAAGCTAATTTTATTGCCTCTTTCATGCATGTGAGGCTTTGTTAAAACAAGGCTCTCACCCTTTACCCTTTTTTGCTTTTTTTCTACCCCCTTATGCACCACACAGCCCATTAAACTGTGTGCAAGTGATTGATATCTTTAATAAAAGCAAGTTCTTTAGTAAGCAAAGAGTGCTAAAGATAAACAAATGTACTGGTTTGTCCAGTGCTTTGGAAATTATGGTACGTGGGGGCACCAGGAAAGCCTGTTAACAGATAAGTTAGATGAAACACATCCATCCTGGTTTCAGTAAGTCAGGAACCGTTCTCTTTAAGTTAATTTTATCCATGTTTTCTCTTCATTTGTAATACTTTGTAGGTTTTAAAAGAAAATATTTAATAGTGTGCGGTGTAGTCCACAGATAAACGATGTGGGCAATTTCACTACCTAACCGCCTGTCAGGCCCTTTAGCGAGGTACACACTGCCCCGCAGTTTGTCATCTCGATTTCGAGATTGTTTTGGAAGATCATCGAGAGGACGGAGCTCCCCAGAGGACTGGGCTCTAGTCCTGTCATATTTCTTAAAATGCTGGAAAGTGTAAGGTTACATGGTAAGATGATTTTACACAGGCATTTTTTCAGCTCGTCACGATAGCGCTGTCTTTCCATGGCAACCGCCGTTTCCATGGCACAGGCTGTACGCTCCTCCGGAGGCTGAGGGGCTTTCTGCAGAAGCTTTGCCATCCTCAACTGTGAGCTCACGGTTGCCCTCCCCTCTCTCTTTCTCTCTCTTCCTCCTTCCTGCCCTCCCCGTTCCCTCCCTCTCTCCTTTTTTCAGGCACAGATTCAGCCTACCGTTTATGTGAATTTAGGCACATTTTCTAACAAAAATTCACTAAATGGAGCGAAGCTAATTTTAAAATGAAGTCGACTTTTCCCTCTATTATGTGGTAAGATGAATAACCATGGATGTGGCCTTTTAGAATGATCTGGAAATATAACAAAAGCTGGACTGTCCTCAGTGGCAGGGACTAGCAGGATATAGTCTTGGAAACAAAAATTTGACAGGAAAGATAGTCAGCCCTGGACCAGATTTTCTAAATTTATTTCCATTCCTCAGACTCTCAGCTCACCCTGTGTAGCTCCGCATCATGTCACGTGCTGTGGGATAGGAAACAGTTTTATATACAGGAGGACACTGTAGTTTTTGGAGGCTTGGGTAAATGAGCTTTACTCATATGCAATAACTAGAGGAAATATAAGACTGTAAATAATCAAATGTATTTTTCATATAGGATCACTACAACATTTTTATATTTGGGCAAATATTGCAGCTAGTTTTTTAGTTCCTTATCTTATCACTTTTATTCTTAGGATCACAGGAATTTAGACATTTTAAGAAAATATACTAGTTTCGTGAATGTACTGATGAATGACTTTGTGAGGTTCTGATTTTCAAAAATGAGCAACACTTTTGTTGTTCTTTTGTTACAGATTTCATAGTTAATATTTTAACCCATCTTAGCACAGGTGGTCGCTTCTGAACTTAATTTCCAAATGCTTTAAATAAAATGTAGATCCTTCACCTGGTCTGAGAAAATCCACTTAGACTGAATCTACATTCGAATGTATTTCCATATTATAGTCCTATTTCTTGGACAAAGCAAGGCAGTGTAGGACCAAACATAGCTCTGAGGTGAAATAAATGCATTCAGATTTTGGATCTTTAATTTCTATTAGCTTTGTGGCCTTGCCGGATTAACTGACCTCTGACCTAGAGCAGAAAACTGGCATTGATGCAAGGGTACATATGTATGTTTCTGTTGGGGCATTTCAATGAAATATTGATATGCTCAAAAATAGTGGCTTTTTATTCACTTATTCAAGAGTATGCATTAATTTAGCAGTATGTTTCAGGCATTGTCTTACTATTGAGGCTATAATGAGATTGATTTCTGGCCCACAGGGATTTAGAATACACGTACTGAAGTAGTAAAATATAACCATATGTGATCCCCTGGACTAGAAGCTCCTTGAATGTAGAGCATTTTTTATTTTATTTGATCAGAAGCCCTTAAAACAATATCTAGTTAGCCTGGAAAAGTAGTAAGATTTAATTTTACATGAAAACCAATCTTTAACTTGGTTTTCATCTCGGGTCTGTGCCTGTTGGTCATGCCTACTGAGGAAATTCTTGCATTTTAATTAGTGCGTGTGTGTAGTACATACTGTTTACATTCTTGTGTGGAGCTCATGCAGGGACATAGCACATCTTAATTCCTTTTTTCATCCACCATTTCTTGATCCCCTTCCCACTTAAGAGAGAATCTCTCTCTCTCTACTTCCTATTATCCTTTATCTGTTTAATTTTTTGAGGTACTTTACTTTTTAATTCTTCTATTTATTTATTATTTTAGTACATATTTGTCATAATAATGATCACATTCGTCATAGGGAATTGGTACCTGTACATGGTATGTCTTAATTCTTGTTTTTTCCCATTTGCCTCCCCTCCCTTCAATCGTCTTCCTTTCCATACTTACAAAAGCTTTATTTCCATTTTTCCCTGTGTTCTCTTATTCTGTAGTGTCTTATCGGTTCCTTCTCTTCCCCAACCCCTTGTTCCTCTTCCCGTTTGAACATGCTCTTTCTACTTGCCAATATCTGTCCCCAGTTTTGTTTGTTTACCCTTTGGCTTTCTCACACAAGAGAAAGAATGTGATATTTAAACTTGTATGTCTGATTTATTTCACATAAAATTATGGTCTCAAGGTACATTTATTTATCTAAAAGTGACTCAAGTTTATCCTACATTGTGGCAGAGTAGTATTTCATTGTATATAAATACCACATTTTCTTTATACATTCATCTGTTGATGGACATATGGGCTGTTTTTAGGTTTTAGCTATTATAAATTGTGCTACTATAAACATGGGCATTCGTATATCACTGTGGCATGATGCATCTAATTCTTTAGGGAAGATACCTAGAAGGGGCACCATTGGGTCAAATGGAATCTCTAGTTTTAGTTTTTTGAGGGATCTCCATAATGATTTCCATAGTGGTTTTTACCAATTTACATTCCCACCAGCAACAAAGAAGAGTTCCTCTTTCCTCACAGCCTTTCCAGAATTCGTTATGGTTGGGGCCAGGGATATAGCCCAGTGGCACAGGAACCTGCTTGGAAAGTGCAAGGTCCTGAGTTTGATTTCCAGTACCAAAAAACAAACAAACAAACAAACAAACAAACAAACAAACAAACAGAATTCATTATGACAGCTATTATTGATGATAGCTATTCTTTCTGGAGTGAGTTGGAATCTCAGTGTTGTTTTAAATTGTGTCTCTCAAATGACCAGTGATGTTGAACATCTTTTCCATGTATTTATCTACCATTTGTACTTTCTCATCTGAGAAATCATCTATTCATTTTAAATGTGTATTTTTTGGATTAGGTCTTTAAATTTGGGGAAATGTCTGATTCTTTTTGGGTTCTTTATATGTTGTAGGTATTAGTCCGTTCTCTGAGGGGTAGCTGGTAAATTTTTTCCCCATTCTGTGGGTTGTCTTTTCCCTCTTTTGGTGTTTTCTTTTGCTGTGCAAAAGCTTTTTAACTTAATGTATTCTCAGTTGTTGATCTGAAATATTTCCTGGGCAATTGGTGTTTTGTTCATAAAGGTTTTGGCTGCACTTACAACTTCAAGAGTTTTACCTATTTGTTCTCCCAGCAGGTTGTTTCTGTTTTAATGCTTAAATCTTTGATCCATTTCAATTTTAGTTCAGTGCATGGTGAGAGATACGGGCCTCAGTTTAATTTTTGGCATGTGGAAAGCAAGTTTTCCCAGCCCCATTTATTAAAGAGGCTATTTTTCCAGTGAAGCTGTATGGCCCCTTTGGCTAAAGTAAAGTAGCTGAGTGTGCTTTTCTGCATCTTTTATTTTGTTCAATTGATCCTCTGGTCTGTTTTTGTTTGTTTTTTTGTTTGTTTGTTTGGTAGTTCCATGCTGTTTTTATCTGTAACTTTGTAGTATAACTCAAATAAACCCCTTGCCTTTGTTGCCCAGAAGTGCTTTTGCTGTTCTGGGTGTCTTCTGGCTCCATATGAATTTTAGAATTATTTTTTCTAGTTCTCTGGGGTATTCTATTGGTATTTAGAATAGGATTGCATTAAAACTATATAACAGTTTTTAAAGTGTAGCCATTGTCATTATATTGGTTTTGCCTATCCAAGAACAGGAGATGTCTTTCCATTTTTTGATATCTTCATTGATCTTGTTTTTCAGAGTACTGTACTTTTCAATGTAAAGGTCTTTCACTTTCTTCATTAGATTAATTCCTAAGTATTTCACCTTTCTTGATGCTATTTCCTTAATTTCTGTCTCAGTGAGTCTGTTATTCATGTAGAGGAATGCTATTGATTTTTGAGTGTTGACTTTATTCTGCTATCCTACAGGATTTGATTATTGATCTTAAGAGCTTTTGGTGGGTTTTAGGGTATCATCTATGTACAGTATCATGTCATCAGCAAATAGTGATAATTTAACTTCTTCCTTTTCTATCTGTATTCATTTTATTTCTTTCTCTTGTCTAATTGCTCTGGCTAGTGTTTCCAGGTCTATATTGAGTAGGAGTGGTGATAATTGGTATTCTTGTCTTGTTCTTGATTTTAGAGTGAAAGTGTTTGGTTTTTATTCATTTAGTTTGATGTTGGCTGTTGGTTTTTCTTACATGGCCTTCATTAGATTGAGAAAACAACATTCCGTTCAAATTTCCTGTAGGGTTTTATCATGAATTGGTGTTGAACCTTGTCAAATGTTTTTTTCTGCGTCTACTGAGATGACCATGTGGCTGGTCCTTAGATCTGTTGATGTGGTGTACTACATTTACTGATTCCCTGGGGTGAATCCTACTTGGTCATGGTGTATAATATTTTTGAGAATTTGTTGCATTCTGTTTGCCAGTATCTTTTTGAGAATTTTTGCATCTCTGTTTATTAAGAAGATTGGCCTGTAGGTCTCTTTACTTGGTTGGATCTTTCTCTGGTTTGGGTATCAAGGTAGTGTTTGTTTTCAGAAATGAATTTGGGAGTATTGCTTCCCTTTCAATTTCATTAAAAACTTTGAAGAGTAATGGCATTAAATCTTTTCTAAAATTGTTATAATATTTATTGGTTAATCAGTCAGGACCTGGGCTTTTCTTTGTTGGTAGTTTCTTTTTTAAATTCCTTATTCAACTTCATTGATTGATACTGGATTATTTAGAATTTTACATCTTCTTAATTCAGTTTTTGTAATTCATATATATCTAGGAATCTGTCCCAGTCTTCAGAATTTTCCACCTTATTAGAATACAGGTTCTCAAAGTAGGTATTGATGATCTTATGGATTTCTGCAGGATCCATTGTGATTTCATTCTTTTCATTACTAATTGCATGGATTTGGATCTCTCTTTCTTTGCTTTAATAAAATTGGTTAAAGGTTTGTCAATTATATTTAATTTTTCAAAGAACAATCCATTGATTCCTTTTGTTGTTTTCATAGTCTCAACTGAATTTAATTTTGCTCTAGTCTTTAAATTTTCTTCCTTCCATGAGCTTTGGATTTTACTTGTTCTTTTTCTAGAACCTTGAGCTTTAACATTGGGTCATTTATTTGAGTTCAATATGTTTTTCTTATGTGGAAATTCACCTCTATAAATTTCCCCTGTAGAGCTGCTTTTATTGCATCCCGTCAGTTCTGTTATGTTGTATTGACATTATTGTTTAATTGTAGAGACCACTTTTTGCTCTTTATTTAATGGGTTACTTATATTTTGGGTTTTAAGATGATTTTTGAGCTTATATTTCTGATTTGTTTCATTTAACATCTAGGTCTCAAGGTACATCCATTTTCCTATAAGTGATTCAAGTTGTATCTGTGAGAAGTTGATATGCTGTATATGTGGACCTTTCCTTGGCTTTATATCCAACATGGAATTCCCAACTGAAGCTAATGCTGACCAGTTGACTCTTGAGATCTCCTGAGATTGCTCTGGCCAGGTCCTTAGATGCTTAGTCAATTGAAGGTTTCAGCATGTGGTCACTAATGTATTGATTAATTTATGCATTCATTGGACACACAGTGATTAGCAGCCACTACATGCAGGCAGTAACTGTACATTCAGTTGGGAACAAAGATTAATTAGAATTCATAGCTGCTGAAGATTTTGTTTTTGGGGAAAACTGGTGCTAGAAGGAGACAGGGATTGTAAAAATCACCAGGCTCTGTCTATCCAGTCAGCAGCTATTCTGGCATGAGATCTGCAGAAAGCAACAGAAATCATCTAGATCTTCCATCCTACACAAGTACGGCTCTTGGTAAGTATATATATGCAGTCCATCATTGTTTTTAAAGAACATTTATTTTGTTGCCAGATATATCTAGTACTTTCTACAAAGATTTTTCATTTCTTGTGCAAGAAAAAATAAGATAACTCTATGAAACAACTAAGAAAGAACTCAACCCTAGAAGTCCCACTGGAAATTCAGAGTAATGAAGGCAGAAATTGTGGATTGTAAGGAACCCAAAAAATGTTGTGAAAGTTCTATGTTTTAAGTTGTACCTCAGAACAACAGCATCAACAGCAATGAAAAATTTAGAAAGGTTGAAAGGAGAGGAGTTATAATAGGATAAAAGCAGAAATGAAGTTGGTACATTTTTCTTCTCTCCTTCTTCCTTCCTTCCTTCCACTAGTACGTGTTTGCAGTGCATAATAATTATATCATCTTGGGCAGTGGGTACATACACACACTGCATTTTAATCACTTCTACTTTCCTCTTCCTGCCCTCCTTTTCATTTCTTCATATCTCCAGACCCCTTCCCATCTATACAAGGTCTACCACCATGTTTTCTGTCACCTATATATTATTTTGCTTTGGAGTTCTCATATAAAAGAAACCCTGCAATATTTAACCTTCTCTGATAGATCACTTAGCATTATGGTCTCAAGGTGCATCCATTTTCCTACAAATAACTCAAATTCATCCTTCTTTATGACTAAATAGTGTTCTATTGTGTATATAAATCTCATTTTCATTATCCACTTATCTGATTGATGGGTCTGTAGGCTGCTTCCGGTTTAGCTATTGTGAGCTGCTATAGACAAGAATATGTATGTATCACTGTGATAAGATGTCATTAATTCTTTCAGGAAGATAGAGATATAGCTGAAGTTTCCATCTTTAGCTTTTTGAGGAGTCTCTGTATTGATTTTCTTAGTGGCTGTATTAGTTTACATTTCCATCAACAATGTAGAAGTGCTCCTTTGCCCCTACAATTTCATAATTTTTGGTGTTTTGAGTTTGTGTAGGAAGCCAATCTTTCTAGATTAAAATGGAATCTCATTGTAGTTCCCTAGTGACAAACATGATGAATACTTTTTCATGTATTTATTGCCATTTTTACTTCTTCTTTTGAGAAATGTCTATTCCTCCCAATTACCCATTTTTGACTAGTTCTTCCATGGGAGGTCCAATTTTTTAAATTATTTACATATTCTAGATATTAGTCTTCAGTCTTAAGAGTAGCTGACAATTTTTCCCCATTCTTTAGGTTGTCTCTTCACTTTATTGGTTGTTTTCTTTGCTGTGCAGAAGCTTTTAATTTAATATAACTCCATTTGTTGATTGTTGGTGTTATTTTTTGTGCAAATGGGGCTCTGTTCAGAAAGTCCTTGCCTATGTCCATGTGCTCAAATGTTTTATCCATTTTTTTTTTTTTTTTTTTTTTTTTTGGCTTTTCTCTGGTACCGGGAACCGAACTCATGACCTTGCGCTTGCCAGGAATACGCTTTGCCGCTGAGCTAAATCCCCAGCCCCTGTTTTATCCATTTTGTCTTTCACAAATTCAGTGTTTCTATTTTTATATCTAAGTTTTGATTCATTTTAATTTGACTTTAATACAGGTGGACAGGAAGGAGCTAGATTCTTTCTTCAGCATATGGATAACCAGTTTTCCTAGCATCATTTGATAAAGATACTCTCTTTCCTCCAGTGTATGTTCTGGCCCCTTTGTTGAAGATTGCATCACTAAAGGTGGCTGGGATTGTTTCTGCGGCCTCATTTCTGTTCCTTTGATCCACATCTCTGTGTTTTGTGCAAGTTCAATGCTGCTTTTATCACTATAACTTTGTAATGTAACTTGAAATCCAGGACTGTGATGACTCCTACTTTGCTGTTATTGTTCAGAATATTTTTGCTGTTCTTAGTCTCCTTTGATTTCATGTACATTTTAGAAATTTTTTTCTATTTATGTGAAGAATGCTACTGTTATTTTAGTTACAACTGCATTAAACCTATTATCATTTTTATAAGAAAGTCATTTAAATAGTAATGCTTCTGCTGATCCAGGAAAAGGGGATTTTTTTTCTCCATTTTCTAATCCTCTTAAATTTCTTTCTTTCATTCTTCCTTTTTTTTTAGAGTGGTGTAGTTGTCATAAAAAATGTAGTCCACTCTTCTGGCTAGGCTAATTAGTAAGTATTTATTTATTTATTTATTTGGAGCTACCCTGACAAGATTGTTCTTATTTCTTTCTTAGTGTGTTCATTGTTGATGAAGCTGGTGCATTTATGCTAAATGGAAAGAGTTGTACGTACAATACCACACACTATATGGTTGCACTTAAATGAAATGCCTGAGATGACAAATCTACAGACAGAAAAATATGTTGCAGTTAGAAATAAAGGCTAATTACTGGTCATGAAAGGTACTCCTGAGGTGATGCAAATATTCTAGAACTGGACTATTGTGATGGCTGTACAAATTGGTAAAGTTACTAAATGTCAGTGAATTATAAACTGAAAGTAGGCGAGTTTTATGGTATATAAATTATACTTTAACATTATTAGAAAGAACAAAAACAGTAAGGGAGGGTAAGGAGAACAATATGGTTGTAGCTATGGGGCCAAACCCTTAGAGAAATAAATTGACCAAATCTATACATACAGTAAGAAGTAGAACTTTGATTTGAATAGAAGATTATTTCATTCCAAAATAACATTGGATAAGCGAAGGGGTACATGTCAAAGAACAATACTAGATTAATGAGGATGAGATTTATTTATCTGGAATATTTTGACTCTTTGCAGCAAAGAAACATGCTGAAAGTATCATTTGGGAAACCTTGATTTAGCAGCAGAATTATGGATGAAATCTTTTTGAAAAGGCCAGATTGACAAATGAGTACAGCTGTTCAGGTCAGGCGGGTCTGGGTTAGAGTTATCAGGGCAGAGTAGGGGAGGTGCACTTTGAAGGCAGAGGTCAGGTCATGATGACTGAGCTCTGTGGGTTAAGTGTATATAAAATTACGTTGTAATACCCTTCACTGCTGGGCATATTGAAGGCAATACTCAGATAGGGAGAGTACCGCTGTCATGGGGGATGAAAAGGCTGAGCGTGTTCATTAATCAGAGATGTTATTTACATGTGACAGAAACCCAACTCAAGCACACTCAGACAGGCTGGAGTACTCTGGTTCAGAATACTGAGGAGTCCAGGAGTTACATGCTTGACACTGACCACTATATTGTTTGGGTTTACTTTGCTTTGTGTTAACTCCATTCTTTAGTTTTCCTTTCTATGTGCAAAAACTGAAGACTCCAGATTTCAATGTTTCTTTTTGCAAACAACCTCATGAATGACAGTATTTCTTTCCTATGAACTATCAAAAAGCTTCTTTTTTATGAACTCTCAGAAGATGTGGACCCTCATAGCTGGGCATGGGTCATCCCTACAAGCCAGACTCTATGGTCAAGAGCACTGATTCTCCTATTCATTGAGCCAAAGCCTTGTGTGCTCCAGCCCCTGGGTACTAGTAGGGTTTATCCTTCAAAGGCCTGCGTGTTATAGGCTTAGCCATCAGCCTATGATATTACGGGAGGCAGTAGTCTCTTTGGGAGGTGGAGTCTAGCGGAAAAAAGTCAGATCCTTAGGGGTGTGCCATTGAACGGGATACTGTGAGAGTGCCTATTCCTTTCTCTGTCTGGGCTTCCTGTCTACCAGAAGGTGACTAGCTCCCCTATCATGTACTCCTGTCAAAATGTACTGTGCCAGCAACAGAGCCAACAGCCATGGACTGAAAATTCTGAAACTGTGAGTGAAAACTGGCCTCTTTAGAGTTGATCTATGTCATGTATTTGTCACAGTGATGGCCAGCTAACGCAGGAACAATCAGCTTTATTCAAACCAAAGAAGAGTGGCTTCATAACTAGAAGAGGGAGAAAAGACCAAGGAAACCCTGAAAAATATGCCCTCTCCAAAAATGGAATGTTAGAATCTCATAAACTATAATAGGCTTTAGAGTTTTCATTTTAGATACATGGAAACCAAACCCTGAAAAAGTTCAAAATCTGCCCAAAGGTGTATAGCCCAAGGAAAACCATAAAGGTGAGATTTAAATTCAGCTCCATTTGTTTCAAAGTCTGGCCCTTTTGAAGAGAGTGATGTGAGCAGGTAGGTGCTGAAATGAGAAGGGAAGAGTGTGGGAAAATCTCCTTTGGGATGTGGAATACAGGTACGTCAGCTTGAGTCAGGAGGCAGTGGGGAGAAACTGTAGGGGATGGGAAGAGAGAAACGGTGGTGTGGAACTGAGGAGAGGGTCTGGAATACTCACTGCACACCATGGGCCAGAATTGCTTAGAGGGGGAATGGTGAGCTCTCCAGGTGAAGGAAAAGCCAAACTATCCGGAGAACAAAATTTTACAGAATTCCAAGGCTTCCAACTGTAGAGTTATTTTAGGAAGCACAATGCTGACTGGGACAACACGAAAGTAGAGACAATGGCTGTTTTCAGTGGTCAAGTCAGCCAGGAACACATGGGCTCGGCTCTGAGATGGCTTCTAATCCGTGGATGGAATGGCAAGCATAGCTTAGTGCACGCTGGGGAAGGGGTGAGGCATATTTGGACAGCTGCCCTAACAGGAGTTGGCTACAGAGAGATGGCGAGGAGGGTAGGGCTGAGTGGATGGGTTAGGTGGCATACAGTAAGAGGGTTTAAATGTCCAGCGAAGTGTTTGTTCTGTGAACAAGTGACTGAGAAAGGACAGTTGTAGTCAGAAAGTGGAAGCAAGGTGACTTCTGCTCACGCTCACCTGATTTGAGTGAGTGAAGGAAAGACATGGTAGGAGATGTGAGGTAATCAGGCCTAAGCCAGGCTTTTGTCCAGGTAAGGATGGACAGAGGACTTGAAAACTAGAGGGAGAGAAGTGTGTTCTGACCCCTTGATGATGTGGTGTGTAACGAAGAATAGGACTTTGATGATAGTGAGGCTTAGGTCTAAACACTGTTGTGCCGCTTTCTAGCTGTAGACCCAAGGGCAAGGGTGAATGAGCTCATCTAGAAATGGGGATAAACAACTTATAGAGCAGTTGTGGAAAATATACAGCATATATGTGTGGAGAGAGGGAGAAAGGGGGTGAGAAGTCACCTGGCACGTAGAGACACTACATAGGTGGTAAGTAGTGACAGTGATAGCAAACTCTGGGATAGTTTACCCTTGGAAACCTTTAGTATTTGTTTATTCTAAGGCAGATAGAGAATAAAATTCTGTGTTCTGGTTTAGCCTGAGAGGTCAAAAGTGAGCCATTTCTAAACCAGATTAACTAGCTCAGGTTATTTTTATCATTTCTTTACCCAACCTGAGTTTTATTTAACATATCTTTAAAATAACAAAAAAATCATCCAAATTCTTTCTAAATTATAAAACTCTAAATCAGTTGTGCTGGTACTGACAGACTCTGCCTAAGGGCTTATCTGGGGCTTTCTTGCTTTGCTTGGCTGTCCCTCTTTGAATTCACCTTGGCTGCGTTTGTGGAAACAGTTATTGTCTCTATATACTGATTATGTTCCACAAGTATCCAGTCATTATTTTTTAAATTTTCCTATACATTATGGAGATCTGGACATTCTGCAAAAGAAACATGAGACATTTCTTTTGTTTGAAATATTTTGGCTACATTGTGTCCAGTATATATGTGCTTAATAACATTTATAAGGATACAAAGAAAACAACATTAATTGAGATTTATTTACTAATTAGTCATTCACTCATTCAATGGAACTTTATTTGAAACTTTCTATGTGCAAAGCATAACCAGATATTATCAGTACACATAGGAAGATCAAAGGTTACAAGGCCTAAAGAACTTACACCTAACGTACTGCTTGTAGGAAGTTAGGATTTGTACAGCAACTGGGCAAATATTTCTCCCTTTCACAGAGCTCTTCATGTGTGTGGAACGATCCTAATAGTTCTTCTTTCCTTTATCAACTAAAGAGGAGAGAAAGTTAATGAGGCCTTCCTATCCTTTCTTTGATATTTGAGATATTTTTGGCATGATATTTCATTGCCCTTTGGTGGAATAGCTCACAAAAGCCAAATAATACTTTGTGTAAACTATTGCTGGCCCTGGAAGGGTGTGTTTGAAATTTTTGACTCAGCTAACTTTCCGTCAAGTTTAATACTCAGGCTGAAGAAGCAATTTTAGCATTTGCAGAAAATTCAGACAAATTTTATGTTATGGATGGTTTAAAATAAATTAATTGTAATTAATAAATTTGTGGTAAGTTTATTTCGTAAAATGTCTCCCTCATATTGTTCTTACTATTACTGATTTGGAGTAGTTGTTCCCTCAACTTTTGCATTTCTAAATGAACATGTTCATTTCACGTAAGTCTCTTTGTTCAACATTAGGAGAAGGCCTTTTCTGTAAGTTCTCTCAAATTAGCCTGAAAAATTACTCCAAAGCATAGAGTTCAAGAGTAGCAAGTTCTGTCCCTCACTTCTCACTGGAAGAGCCTGAGGTTTCAGAAGAAACCGCACTGCAGTCAGCAGTTCTCCCAGTGGCAGCGGCAGACCCGAAGCGAAGTCTCCTGACTCTTCGGTCATGTTGGATCCCCTGGTTTAAGCTGTCAGCAATTCACATTTTGTGTGCTGAACCATACCTTTTCAATGCTATGAATAGAATGCTATTTTCCCGTTCTCTTACTTGCCTACAAGCCATCATTAGCATATTTGCAGAAATCAGTTTCTAAAAATTGAGTTTTAAGTATCCCCAAATTTCTATTACTTCCTTTTAGCTCCTTCTGAAGAGTCAAAATACTGTGAAGTTTCCAGAGCAGGGGTTGCAATAGTGTCCCCCAAAGTTTCATTTTGTTTCATTCCTGGCACTTTTTTCCATCACAGAGATACTGGGTTTGATCAGGTAAGTTTCTTTGTTCAAGACATGTAATCAGAATGTTAGTAGCATGCAGAACCAGTGTTGGATGCACTTGGCTGATTTGATTCGGTCTCCTATGCTTTTCCATCAGCCATGAGGGAAGCACACTTGTAGTTACTGATCCCAGAATGAGGGGAGCTTGTGCAGACCTGCGCCCAGCCTGCAGCGGGAGCCTGGCCAGCTGAGGACAGCTCAGCCCATAGCCACTCTAGCCAACTTATGAATTCACAAATGAGAAAAATACGTGTTTCTTATTGTAGGTTATTAAGGGAGCAAAACCTGCCAAAGGTAGAGGAGCATAAGTATATGTTATGCAGGAACTTAACTCACTGCCATGAGCACTCCTCTCCCCAGCACCCCAAATCCTTGCTGGGGTAATGGACACCATGGGCCTGTGGTAGGTAGGAGGTCTCTCCATTCTACAAAATATCGCAGCTTTTCTACTGACACTTGCTACCTCCAGAGCAGGTTAAGAACGTGGTACTGGGGACTAGAGCAGATACCCGTCATGCCAAGCTGATAGCCCCTAGGCCCACCTCTGAGTTTCATATACATTAAAGTCTTCCCATTTCAGAAACTCATATATCTCTGCTCCTCTGGAGCCAGGGAAGCTGCCTTAGTATATCAGTGAGGAAGTGCTTCCGGGGCAGCTGTGATGCCTTGGCAGATGGGAGTGGGTGGGTTAGTACCTGAGCCTTCCTGACCCTCCATTAGATATTTTGGGGGGATATTCTTATAGACTTCCAGCAAGCAAAAGTCCAAGGTTCCTACAATGATAACTTTTTCATTGACATTCTTGTATGAGGAAACAAAATGTTTTTCCTCTATACTCACACCATTCTTAATATCCATATAATTCCCTGACACCAGTTGGGTATCCTACAATTTAATTCAATTCTCTTACTGTTTACATTGAGAGAGCATCAGATCTCACGGTTAAGAGCTCAGTTTCACCAGACTGTCCCCACTTTCAGATGCCAGTTACAAGTAGTAGTAGGTTCCTGTGAACTTGAGTGGGGGACACCCAGCTGACCTGAGTTAACCTGGCTCTGGGTGTGAGGACCCACTTCAGGATGCTTGATGTAGGAACGGTATGGAAGGAGATTGGGAGGGAAGGATTTCTTTTGGTAGAGCATCGTTGCTGCTGGTTTTCTGTCTGAAAGCTTTTCTTTGAAGAGGCTGTGGCAGTTCTCCTCAACTAAGCTTTGGCCTTTGCCCTCACCAAGGTGGGCTATTGTTCTCTTGTGGGGAGCTCACCTTGAGCGTCCTCTTCTGGTTCTCAGTGCAGGTTCTTCAGCTTCCAGCGCTGGCACTTTGCCTACTGGCAAAGACTCTCTAGCCTCCAGCACCGGCCCTTGGGTTTCTGGCACAGGCCTTTCAGTCTTCCATTGCAGATTTCTCAGCCTCCTGATGAGGATTGCACAGGACACGGCTGTGGGCTCCAGGTCTTCAGTTGGAGCCTTGGATCTCTAGTGCACAGACAGATCTCTTGAATTTTCTACATTTGACTCTGTGGGTGGCTATTGTCAGCTAACCTTGTAAATTTCTGTGTCCTGCATCAAATCTGTTTCTCTTGCAAATACTGACCACAATTTCTGTTCCACTTGGCTCAAATTTAAGGTTCCCATAACTTTCTCCTTAGTTTTGTTAATTTTCTGAAGCAGCTCCCAGGTCCTAGGGAAACAGTTTGCTTACTACAGTTGTTTTATTTCAAAAGATACTTTAAAGACTATCTGTGCAGAGTGAAGGTAAGGTCCCCATGGATACACCACCTTTCTGCCACGTGGATGACTTCTTGTTCACCAACCCAGAGACTCCTGAACTCTGTATTTCAGGGATGTTTTTTATTCAGAGAGTTAATTACATAGGCAGCATCAATTATCAACTTCCCCTCCGGTCTGTTTTCCTTCTCTGGAGAATGGTGAATCAAGTTGAAAGTTCCAAATTTCTAATCATGTCTTATCTCTCTGGTGACCAGCTTCTGTCCAGGAGCCCTCTAAAGGTCTTCTCATTAGAACAAAAGATGCTCCCATCACTCAGGCTATTGCAAGGGATTTAGGAACTCTCTCTTAGGAATCAAAGCCAAAGGCCAGTGAGGTCAGTGGCACTTAATGTCAGGGATTTGTTGTTGGAAATGCATCAGTAGGCAGTTCCATCACACGACAGCACAGAGCACACTTACTCACACCTGGCCGCACAGGTCAGTCGCCCGACTGTAGCTTCTCGATGCAGTCAAAGGATGGGTGGACACGCATGGAGCTGCCTGCTGCCACTGTACCACAGTGTTCTGCTCTATGGGAAGCGTTTTAAAATAAGAAGCACACTCTGAAATAATGATAAATGTACAGTGCAGTGAGTACATAAGTAAGTGGTTATTTATTGTTATTATCAATTACTACGTGGCATTCATAACTGTACTGCTGTATTTTTATACCGCTGGTAATGCAGCAGGTTTGATTACGTCAGCACCATCACAACAGCACCAGGGATGAATTTCTTGCAGTAGTATTCCCTATGCAGTCTGTACTCGACCTTCTTCTGAGCATGACTAGAAAAGAAGATTGTCCTAGAAACTATGTTTGAAGGTGTTTTAGGAGCCCTGTGGCAGGAACTATAGGTGGAGACTGTGTGTGTGTGTGTGCGTTTCTTGTTTCACAGTAACCTTTTCTGGATTTGAGTTTTTTTCTCTTCTGTTTTGTCTCACTTTCTTGACTCCTTCATTTGTAGTTCCTTAGATGCTAACTTAGATAAACTTCCTGAGTGGAAATCCATTCCTTCAGACTTGCTTTTGGCAGCACTAGTCTCAGACAGTTGCTTATCACCTCTCTTTCCCCATTATCTTCTCTGAGTGGTTGTCTGATGGGCCACCATAGAAGACACATATACAAATACAGAAAATCTAGCCATAACTTTAAAGTATCTTTTCCTCAATTCCATGGATAATGGAAGCATCATTTTGATTTCAGAAGAAGGGACCTGCTTCTTACAAACTTGTGTCCTCTTCCCAAGAGTACACACAGCAAATAACTGGCTGATGGAGGAGTTCAAAGCTGTACCCCTCATGGCTCAATTGTATAAAAAAATAGGAAATTCCTAATGTCAAAGTCCTTGTGTAGTTGGGACTGACCGAGTCTTCTGTTGAAAATGCATCACAGTTCAAGTTCCCCTTTTTTGTCATTTTATTCTCTTTCACTTCTGTCTTAGTCACTTTTCTTTCATTGCTGAAACAAAATACCTGACACCAAAGGTTAAAGAGAAAAGGTTTATTTAGCTCGCAGTTTGTGGAGGTTTCAGTCCATAATTGGTGGCTCCAAGACAGGGTGGCATGGCAGAGGACGACAGCAAAAGCAACAAGAGAGGAGGGAGAGAGACAAGCCTTTTCTTTTGGTCCCTTATGTGGTATGCAGGCTGCCTGCTCTCGGGCAGGTGCCGCGCTCACACCCGTAATCTCAGCATTGGACCACGGATCAATCACGAACACTAGAAGCTGCCCCATGACTGTGTGAGGCTTTGGGGAGACATCTAGACACAAACCGTGACAACTTTCTTATAGCCATCATCCCCAGGAACATTTCCCAATGCGCTGTATCATGGAATTCTCTGTCTCACTGTGTGTGTCCATGCATCACCAGGAGGGGTCCTAGGATCTGAACTCCAAAATGAAATTTTGGAGCCAGTTTTGGAGTTGGATCACGCACTGGTCAGTTTGCAATACGAACTCTAGGACGGTGCTAAGTGGAGTGCTCTTCATCCTGGCTTGCTATTGTGCTTTAATTGTCCAAATAGATAGAGAGTTCTGAGGGACACCAGTGAAGGGAACGCTATGGCTGTGCAGATATTCAAGAGGCAGAGGGGAGGCAGTCATAGTAGACTATTGAATCAGATAACGGTTGCTTCAAAGCATTCCTGATTTAATTAATGAAACGGAATAGACTCCAGAAATAGATTTACACTTACGTAGTCAACTGATTTTCAATAATGGTCCCAAAGCAACTCAGTAAAGAGTGGGAAAAGATCTTCAAATAAATGCTCTAGAATACCTGGTAATGTGTTACATTTGCTCTGTCTCATACTATACCCAAAAATAATGATCTTAGACTTTAATGTGAAAGGCGAAACTACAAAACTTCTAGAAGATAGTATAGGAGAATAACTTAAGGTAACTGTCTCAATTCATTCTGTGCTGCCATAGCACATACCTAGGGCTATTTTAGAATACAGAAGTGCATTTCTCATCCTGGTGGAGGCCGGGATGTGCCAGGTCAAGGCACCAGCCTTTGGTGTATGGTCAGGGCTTTCTGGTCTCATCATTATATGGTAGAAGGTCGAAGGGCAAAAAGTGGGCTTGGAAGCTCCCTTCTTTCACTTTTCATCTTTTATTAGCATATGTTTGCAGTTCATAGTGATTATTATATCAATCAGCTCCCTAGAGCCACACTTTCCAATATTATTGCATTGAAGATTAAATTTCAATATAAAATTTGGAAGGTGTGAGAGGCAAGACCAAACTATAGTGGTGGGTAAAAATTACTTAAAGAGGATAAACAGCAAAAAAATTTTAAAATATGCTACATTTCCTCAAAATTAAAAACTTATTCTTTAAAAATATAATAGTCAAATACAATTAAGCAAGCCATAGAATGTGATAAAAATACCACAAATTTATATTGAATAAATGCATGGAATCCAAAATTTACACAAAAAATTTCTACTCAGAAGTGAAAAAAATTAGTAAGAAATTTAGATAGTTCATGTACTTTACAAAGAAACATAGTCACTAAACATTAAAAAATTTATTGATTCGTTAATCATGGAGACAAGAAAAAATTGGATACTTTGAAATGAAATGATTGGATAAAACTGAAAAGACTGTCGATACTAAATTTTTTTTTCTTTTGTTATTTTAAAGGTAAAAGAATGAAGACATCTTAACAAGCACATATACATTTAGAAAATAACACAAAAATAATATAAACAATACAGAATCTCAGACAAGGTGATAGGAAATTAACAATGGTTGTTGTATTACATATTGATATCTTCAATTTGGATATGCAAATAAACAAATATAGGCATAAAAGATTGATCATGCACTTAAACATTAACTGTTCTTTTCATCAGAGCAGTAAAAGCCATAGTACAACTACGTTAGCTATCCTGTGTATACACATATACTAAATGTTGGTGAAAAGGAACAGAAACGCCTGTACTTTGATGGAGGGGATGTGAGATGGTACAAACACCTAGAATATAGCTTGGAAGTTTATTATGAAGTATATACAACCTCTATGATTCAGAAATTACACTTCCAGGGCTCTGGTCAAGAAAAATTAAAAGTATGTAAAATATCTTGAATGGAAATTCGTAACAGCTTTATGCACAATAGCCAAAAGCTGGAAACAGCTCAAAGTTTCATTAACAGGAGAATAAATAGATCAATTTAGCATATTTATATAATACTAGTCAACAATAAAAAAGAATTAAGTATTGATGCATGTAAAAACATGGATGAAGGTCAAAAACATGTTGAGGGAAAGAAGCCAAACATAGGAGACCATACTGCACATAAAGGTCCAGAACAAACAAAAAATCTACAGTGAAAAGACCATACAGGTAGTTTCTTCTAGGAGTAGAAGTTGACTGGAATCAAATACTTAAAACCTTTGTGGCTGATGGAAGTATTCAATATTGTAGACAGGGATCTAACTACATAGATATGTTCATTTGTCTACTCATCACAAATGACATTTACAAACTAGAGCATTTCAGTGTATGTAAATTATGCTTCAACAAAATAAAAGATGTTTTAAAAAGTAAGTACTCCAAGAGGTTTTCCAAAATGTGGATACAGTCTTTCTTGAACTTGATTAACTTTCACAATATGTTTCTTTTAATTACTTGTTCAGAAGAGTATGCTTAGACAAATAAATTACTTTTAAAATTTCCTAATCTAGAAATCCATTCTAAGAAAACATTTCAGAGGTATAGACTACAAGGTGTATTCAAATTTATTTATTGAAGTTACATTTACATTAAGTGAAACCAAAGTAGTAAAAAATTATGGCACATTTATATAGTGAATTACTTAATTGCTAAAATATTAACTAACTGCTACATAAAGAGGAAATATCAGCCAGGTAGGGTGGTGTATGCCTGTAATCTCAGCACTCAGGAGGCTGAGGCAGGAGGATTGTTGTGAGTTTAGGGCTAGCCTGGGCTACAAAGTAAGTTCAAGGTCAGCCCGAACTACATAGCAAAACCCTATCTCAAAAACGACAAAAAAAGGAAATATTAATAATAATATTATTGAATCATACAGATTACAGAATTTTTAAAATATAATTTCATCTTTACAGATAATATGTAAATAGGAAAGTTTGGACAAATATATATTAGACTATTAATAATGCTCATTTCTAGGATTACAAATGACTTTTATACTTTTCAAATTTTATTTTTTGTATTTCTTTTCTAATATGAAACTAAAAGAGTTAAAAGTTTTATAATAAATTAAAAGTAAAACATAATGAATCTCTGTGTGTTCTTTCTTTGGTTTTCTGCGGCCATTCAACTTTGGACAAGTTATCTACAGGAGTATTTAGGAAACCCACCAACCTTTCCTAGAAATCAACTTCTCAGTTGTTGCAGAAAGAGGATGCTGAATTAGATTTTTTTTTCTGTGTTTGATAAAACCGGTTCTTCTTTCTCTCTCTCTGGCTTTCTCCCTCATCTCTTTCTATCCAGTTCCAATTTTGCTAGTCTGTGAACCATGAAGAGCAGTGATGTTCTTTAAGAGAGTCTAGCAAACACCGCTATCACCAACATCCATGCCATTCTAGAAATACATTTAATTTGGCTCCATTTCCTAGTCTGCAAACTTGTTTTAATCAAAATTGGAATCAGTGCGATAAGAGGTCAGGTACATCTCAGCCCCGCTGTTTGGTATTTTGCTAAAATTAAGTGAGCTCAGGATCCCGCAAGAGATCATCCTATAGTAGAGGGTTTTTTTTTTTTTTTTTTTTTTTTTTTGTAAACTTGCAGGACAGGCATAGTGATTACAGTAGAAAAACAATTTTTTAATGAAAATCAGTTTTATTAAAGCCAAGGCAACAATGGATAATCACATATAAAGGTGTTCAAAGAGAGTAAAGGAAAATGAAGAAATGTTCAAATTTTTTCCATAGGGCTTTATTTTATTTATCCAAAAGTAGATTCAAAGGTTGCTACAGGACAGTGCACATAAGCAGGTTTGCAAAGGGAATCTCCTACAGAAAAATGCTTCTTGCCTGCCTCTCTGGCAGTTGAGTTCACAGTAGAAAAACATTCAATTCCACATAGTAATAGTGCTTTAATAACAGATGAAAATATGTTTTATGGTGTGTGTTGATAACTAAATGCTTATCCTATATATAGAAATTCAAATAATTGGAATTTCTCATAGCCAGCATCCAGTTGAGACCACTGGAGAATACCTTGATACAGAAGGTTAAAATCAATAGACTGTGTTTTGGTTATTTTTCAGAAGATGTCTGCTGCATGTTTAATACACTATATTTGTATTATGGGTTCTGGTTCCTGTAAATCTGAGGTCTCTCTTTCTTGAATGAATGAGGAGATAAGCAATTGAATTTGAAAGATACTTTATGCAACAGAAAAGCAATTTTGTCCCTGGTTATCAGAGGGCAAGAAGTGAACTAGCAATTGAATGCTAAATATTTTTAACCCTTGGGATTCTGGTTTGCTGTGGTCCATGAAGGATTTTACTTTTCAGTTCTTCTCATATAATGGAGGAAGATTTTGTTGTAGGTTCAGTCAATTTGAAATATTTATCTTTTACTCTTAGTAGGTGTGGATTTTATGGTTCAAAATCTCATATTTCCATTTTTAAAAAAGGAAAGAAAGACAAAAGATTTCTACTTGTACCAGTGAATGTACACAAAGTGTGAAATATTGTTCTGATTATTAAGAGGTATATCTGGCACTGTTTTTTAATCCAATGCTTCTGAAAATTGAACAGGCCAAAGCATAATGTTTTCTGGATTATCTATTTTCCATTTGAAGTTAACCAGGCTCCAAGATAGGCTCCAGTGACTTTTCTGTTTCTGGTGTTGAAGTCTTTGTGTAGCCCTGCCTTACAATGCGTCAGAGTTGGCCGGTGTGATAGGTAGCGTGCAGCAGATGTAATGGTGTGTCTCCGCTGAGGCTCCGTCAAGTAAACTTTGCTACTCATTGGATCACTGGATCACTGAGTGTGTTGTCAGGACTCTGATCCCTACATAACATTTCATATGAAATGGACTGAATGTGGCCCTCTGAACACGATCCCAATTTGGAAACCATGACAGTGAGCCATGTGAAAGGGGGCTCCTTCTAAAGTCTATAGCACTGGCCAGTATAACAAAGACCTTGAACAGGATTGCTGAGCTAAATCATGCTTGGATTTCTGATTCACAGAAACTTTACAAGACAATAAATCTGTCCTCTCATCCTACCCTGCTGTATATTATTGGTAACATATGCAACAATAAATAACACGGTACTGGAAGGAGTCTATAACCAAAAATCCTAGGTCTTTCATGAGAACTGAATTTTATAAAACCATGTTGAAGATGAAAGTCACTTTGGAGTTGGATGTTGCAGTGTAACAATGTTTTCAAACAAAAATAATTTCTACAATTCATATTTTTGTTGCCAATAAATGTAATTGCTGTGTTTTGTACATTGACTGTTAAGGTCAAAATCCTCCAGCACTGGTTACTGACATAATCCTGCCACTTACCTGATACAAGCTATGTGCCTCGGTGTTTCAATAGCCTGTAGAGTGTTGCCTTGATTCCAGGAATCGTTAGCTATAACTGAGTTGTACCGAGTGATGGGATCCTGACGTGTTAGAGAAAGAGGAACAATAGCAATAGACTCTCTCGATACTTCCCAAATCGTACCCTTTCAACACTGACAGAAGTTGTTCCTGCCTGGATCAAAGTTGGGCTGTCAACTTTAGAAAGAACAGAAAAATAAACAAGAGGCAATTACATTAAATACACGATGCACACATGTAAATATACGTGTCGCAATAGCCCAACTGACTGTATGCTATGGAGTCCTTGGTATATGCAGTCCACTCTTGTGAATTCCAGTTAATAGAAGATGAACATTTTGTTTCCTGGCGCATACTGTTTCATGAACTTGAAGACTCAGACAAGCAATCCTGAAGGTACAAGCCTTAGAATCCCCCTCTACTCTGATTTACCTACTTGTGTCTAAGGCCATCTGTTTGGAGACTTTATCTAAGCATAGGTTTTATTTCAAGTGCTTCTCTACCGTGTTCATTTGGTCCTGTCTTCCTAGTATTCCCTGTTAGAATGATCTATTTATCGTGGTTCCTTAATTACTGGTTGACTTCACCTCTCCTTAGTTTTCTATTCCTAGTTTAATTCATTGAAGTAAATTCCATTAATAATATAGGATCTCTATCTGTAAGCAGCTTATAATTAAGTAAAGCAACAAATGTGGTCAAGGGATGCACAAACTCTCGCTGTTTTGATCCCTGCTTCCCGTAGACATCAACTGTTCACGAACCATCTCCGTTTCCTGCTCCTTCAGCACGAGCGCTTCTACTGTGGGGAGAGCTCTTGGCTGCCTCCTAATGGATCGCACGATCTAACCATAGCTGGCTAATCGCAACTCATCAAACTCAGTTTGTTCAAAATTAACCACTTAATTTCTCACCCCTGGTTTCATGAGCGTTGCTGCTTAGTTGTCTTAGTAAATTTCCTGTTGCTGACATACACAAGTAAGGAGAAAAGGTTTACTCTAGCTCACAGTTTGCAAAGGTTTCAGTCCATAGTCACCCGGTTCCAGGGTAGGACAGCATGGCCGAGAAGATGCAGTTCACGGCATCGCAGGCAAGAAGCAGCAGCCTTCCTTCTACTCTGTCCTTTTATTCTGTCCAGACTACAAGCCTCCTGGTGGGGCCCCCTGTCGTCTGTCTTCAGCAAACCCATCCAGTCACACTCAGAATCATGCTGAAACTATCAGTGGACTAATCCCGTATCTCACACCGATGGTCCAGTCACTTCCAAAAGCCCCACCTACAAAAGACACGAGGCTTTGGGCGAACATCTAGATACAAGCCATAACACCAACTAAGGAGGCAAAGCATGATGGGAAAAACTTGAATAACAAGAGGTTTTTAAACTTTAATAGTAGAACAAATCTTATGAAACACAACATGATTTCACCAAGCACTGCCGTGAACACTGACTGTCATGGTGTACACAGGAGAGAAGGTGAGGTTCCTCAGGATGGATTACCAGGGATGGTTTTCAGAGAAAGTCATATTTTAATCTTGGTCTTAAATGACACATAAGGTTGGGACAGGCCAACTGCAAGGAGAATTTAAATCACACACATACGGGGCAGTAGTGTGTGCAGTCTTGTTACGGGGCCTGGAGCTGGGTGGGAGAGCCGGCAGAGCTGTGCAGCCAGGTTGGGGGCAGGTTATGAGCAGCAAAAGACACATTTGAAAGAGTTCAAAGCACTAGAGAATTATGAGAAACTATTATCAATATCAGGAACTGGGTAGTTGCCATCGAAATAATATTTGCTTATGGCTTTGTTCTTGTTTTTAAGGAAAGGAGTTTTGAAGATCATTTCTTTGTATAGCTCTTCTCCATGTTCTATGGCCTGTAGCCATCTCTCTCTCCTATTGACTTCTTCCCGGCCATCTTGAGTACAAATGGTGAAACTGAAGAAAAAAACTTCAATGCTTTGCTGTCCACGTCCTTTGAAGGTTCCTCATCTCTTTAAGAGTTTAGATTTCTTTTTATTACTGTGTCAGCTCAGCTCCCAGAGGTCCTGCCTAGCCTGGAGGTTTGTTTACCGCTCAGCAGGGATTTGTTTACCACCTAGTAAGAGAGGAGTCGAGAAGATAAAAGCCAATCAGGGAAGTAGAAAGACAGCACCAGGCAGAAAATACCAAGAAAATAAGATTCGAAGCATCAGGCTCAAGTGGGGTTGACTTCAGCAATGTGGGGCCCTTGGAAGCCTGCTGAATGCACATGTTAAACGACTTTATTATATAGATTGTTAGAGATATATTACAGCTCCTAAAGCCATTTTGTGCTTGTTGAACATGGAATGCCATTCTGAATTTATGATTAAAAAAGAAAACATTCACTTTGTTTCCTTTTAAGCCCCCAACTAAGCATATTTGTGGCACCCCGAGCGTAAGTTGCCTGGTCATACTGCATTTGAGGTGATGTCATACTCAGGCTGATACATAGTTAATAAAGTGTCATCCAGCCTTAAGTGCTCCCAGCGCCACGTGCCACTGTTGCACTGATATCAAAAAGCTTTTCTTAGTGCAGTTCCTGAGACACCACGATGTCTCAGATGAACACCTGAACAGACCAGCTTACTTTAAGTGAAACAAAAGTGCCTTTCATTCTGTAATCCTTGGTGTTCTGGCTTTTGCATGGGTACAGTTATTTCTCACTGATTAGAATAGCTAACTAGCCAGAAATTATAGTTCTCAAATATTCTGAAAATGCATGATTTTAGGATAGGAATATATTGTAGATTAGTGCACATTGTCTATAACTTAGGAAAATTATAAAGATGGTTGAATTATTTTGCTCATGCAATTATTTAAGAGTTATGTTTTATAATACGTTATTCAGAATCTCTTTATGATATATATTATATTGCTAATTTGCTTAAATATGAAGATAAATGATATTTGAATATTAAAGAGAATTTGTAATCCTTGGTTGAACTGGTTCTTTATAGCTACAGACAACTGATTCTTACTGGTTGGATATTTTGAGTATGAATTATACTGAGGAGAAAATGGAATGTATAATTCAGAATTATTTAAACTAAAATTTGAGACCACCTAAGAGCATTAAAATATACTAATGAATTATTCACTCAACAGGCATTTATTGGCACACAGTTTTTTAATAATCATATTAGCCAGAGGTATTTTTCAAATGTCAACATCTAAAAATTAAGTAGAGAGCAATAAAATAATTTTGGGTAGCAGGTAGGTAATTATCTTTCTAGAGAAGTAATCTAATATCTGCATCAATGAGGGGAAAGACTTTTATTTACTGGGAGTTTCCAGTAGATGTCACTGTGGATGGTAAGTCAAGAGCAGTCTGGGGCCCATTATGGAGAAGGCACACAGACCCTGAAAATAAATAGAGGCACAGTAACTGTCCTGAACCTCTTTTGTAAGACACTGCCACATGTTAAAACCTGACAGTCTCTGGGAGAATTGTGTGGATCTTTCAAAGATTCCAGGCAGAATCAGAAGAGGGGTACTTGTGTTCTGTGGAGTTCATTGGGAGGATTGTTAAGACATTATTAACCGTCCTTCAGATTTTCCTCCACACCTCTCTTAGGGGACTGAATTTTGCCATTTGCTTTTCACTCGGCTCTTTAACCTTCAGCCATGTCTCCCTTCCAGTTGATTTTTGGATGTTTGTACAAGAAACCATATTACTAGGTTTCCACTTTGACTCAAATATTGAAATGACTTCTCTGTACTTGACTCTTACTCCAGGCATCTGAATTTTTTCCAACCAACTTTCATTACTTGGTGGCTGTTTCTCTTCTCGTCAAGTGGATATGGCATGACTGTCCACTACACAGCTCTTTCCCGCTTGTACCCGGAAAGGTATTTATTCTACACTGGTTGTGGCTACCAATTTTGATACCACGCTGCGTGCTGATGGTACAGTGAAAATAATTTAGATTCCGTCAATTCCTGAACAGGATCCCATGCCCTGGAGAAGACAGAGATGTACATGCTATGAGTAGAGGTGTGGGAGCTCAGAGGATGCAGTTAGTTATGCGGTGTGAGGAATCCCTGAGAGGCTTCTTAGGAAAGAGGTTGCATAAGCAGCGTTGTGGAAGAGGACTATGTATTTTCCATGTGAAAAGAATGGGAGAAATGGAACTGACGGAAGCTTGATTTGGGAAGTAACTCGGTAAAACTGGAGCACTTGGAGCGAGAGATGAAGGGCAAGGGGGGAGAGGACACTGAGGGACATTTTCGAATGGAAATATATTCAGAGATTCTCTTCAAAACCTTGGAATGAGCCGATGTATTGGAAGTCTAAATTATAGACATAGAGTATTTTAACAGGATGTTTCTGAACTCAGTAGAAGAAAAAGTCTTTAGTGCAAGAGATGACAAGAGTGCCTGCCGTGGCGAGTGGGGTCAGGGCCCCAAGGTTTACAGAAGAATCTGATCTTAAGGGTTAAAGCTAGGGCCTAAGTCGTTCGTATGTCAGAGAAATAAAATTGGGCTCCGATGTGAACTTGAGGAAAATTCCATGTGATGATCATAGCATGAAGCATATGAAATGTGAACAAAACATATGAACACTTAAATTTTTAAAAATTATTATAGTAAAACACACATTGCCCCTCCAAGTACTACCCCTTGCTTAAAATAGACTTATCCCTTCATTCCTGCCATTTTCCAGAAGCTCTTCAGAAGCAGCTCTGGAGTGTCTTTCGTTGCGAGTAGTGGCTGTCTTGACGCCCTGAACTGATTCAAAACATTTACCTTTCAGGATCATTTTGATTTTGGGGAAGAGCCAGAAGGCACACAGTACCAGATACATTGAATAAAGTGGAGCAGAACACACCAGAATGCTTTTATTTGACAGAAACTCCCATAAATGTTTGATCAATGGAGGTGATAAAAATATGGTGTATATTTAAATCTTAAAAATAGCATCACAGTTCGTAATAAATCTTGGAAACAGCCCAAGTGCCTATCAACCGATGAATGGGCAAAGATGTGGTGTCTTAGTACAATGGGGTACTACTCTGCCATAAAGAAGGATCAGCTTCAGACATTTCCAGCTAAATGGATGCACCTTGAGTCCATACTCTTAAGTGAAACAAATCGGACACACATGTTCAAATATTGCACTGTTTTGTAAGAAACTGAAAGTGTAAATAAGGACCAAAACATGTAATAGATACTGGGAAATGGGAAGAAAATGTTCAAACGGGAAGGGGAACAAGAGAGGGGAGAGAGAGGAAGGAAGGGAGGGACAAAAAAAAGAGAATAGTAGGAAAAAATGGAAACAAAGCTTTCTTTAAATAAAAAGGAGGAAAGTGTTGAAGAGGGGAAGGAATTGGGAAAAAAGAACCAAGGTATGTCATGCACAGGTACAAATTCCCTCTGATGAATGTTATGCTTATCTAACACACACCAATAAAAATAAGGAACACATGCATAGTCACTGATTATGTCAAATACTCCCCTTCATTTTTAATATACTTACCCTATCATTCTTAGTAATGTGTCTTTTACTGCAATAAGCTTTATAATTACATTCAGTATTTATTGGTAATTTTTAAAATACAGACCTTAGCAAGCTCAAAACAGACACTACCTTGAGCAAAATAATGTTTTTAAAACTTTAAACATAAACCATACTTTTCCATCAGACCTTTTTTTATTTTTATTTTAGAAATAAAAGGAGGAAAATACTAACAGACCGACAACATTTTACAAAATAGCATAGGATCAGTACAGACATTACAGAGTTACAAACAGTGGTAGGGAATTAACAATGCTTATTGTATTACATATTGATATCGTCAATGTAGTTTCTCATGAAAACACATATAGACATACAAAGCTAATCAACCAATGCCTCACTGACAGTTTCTTTCAGCAAGGAAATACAGGACAGTAGAACACTTGTGTTAACTATCCTGCATATACATATATACAAACTTTCTCCTTCTTTCCCTTCTCTTTTCCCATATCCCAGTTATCCTTTACCTATGAGTGCTTTCCTATCAATTCTCAATGTCTATCATATCTCCTAGTTTAAATTAACTCTTTCAGGCTTTACACTAGAGAAACAATGTGGTGCTTGCACATGTATGTTTGATTTATTTCGCTTATGAGTATGGTCTCTAGTTGTGACCATTTGCCTATAAAAGCCTTGAGTTTATCTTTCTTTACAGCTGAGTAATATTCCATCCATCATACCTTCAATGTTCCATAGTGTTATCTTTGCTTTCCAAATTCCTTATATTTTTACTTTTCAACCTATAGTTTGTTTAGGAAAAGAGCTGGTCCACAGTTCCTGTGGGGTCTGATGCAAACCTTCCTTCCGGGTGCAGGGCACCATATCTCTTCCCCATGGCTTCTGTAATAAAACATTAGTCTTCAGCCCCAGGAATTTCTTTCAGCCTTTGGTGTCAGACGTTTCACTTTAGAAAACTGAAGAGACCTGCGACGCTGAGCACAGGGCTGTGGTCAGGACGTTTCTGTCCTTCCGTTGTACCCCCAAGATGCAGTTATCGTCTGCATGAGTCCTTTCTGCTGCTGACAGAGCAGTGCCACCCCCTGAGTAAGTTTTAGAGAAGTGCGGTTCATTCGGGCTCACATTTCTGCAGGTGGCACACCCTGGTGTCTTCCTGCTGGAAGTGTCTCCAGGTTGCACAGCGCGTCACGAGGAAAGTCACGGAGTACACAGGGGGAGCCCTGTGTGTCTGGTCTCTTCTTTCTTGCAGTCAGCAGGATCGAATAACGATGTTCTACCCCACTGACTTTAGCTAGTCCCCATCACCTCGAAGGGGCCACCTTCAACAACCAGAGTTGGAGTCGGTTTTCGCCGGTCCTCACATAAGGATTAAGCTCCGGTCTGAGTTTGGGAGGCAGAGGACGTCAAATCATAGCACCTCTTGTGCGCGTGTGGTGTAACCCTGGGAGAGCTCCTGCCAGCAGACCCCGTCAGCCTTCTCTCCGCGTGCCGTTTGCTGTTGGCCGCTTCCCTCTTGCTGTGTATCTCATTACCTTCTGCAAACTCATCACTATTCAGGATTTCTCACACCTTCACTCTTTCTACTCTACACGTCCCTTGGCTTTCTAAGGCTGTACTGAATATATTTTCCTCCTTACGCTGTGACTTTGTTGGAATTTTACAGGGGTGGATGGATGAACATATTTTTAGTCAAGTATAAACTATCTGTTTTACCATTGACTTCATATCCCTGATCCCTTTAGAGCCCAAGGAAATTATCTTATTAAGTGTGCTACACAGCCACTGATGAAAGGTAAATTGCTTTAACTACTGCAAAGGTAGAAATGTGTTGTTTTATCCACTTATTAAATATCTGAGGACAGTGCCAGTGCCTCAGAAGCAAACTCTGGTATATTATTTTGTCTTTGTCTTACAAATTCCATTTGCTAAAAATGCTGTATATGCTTCCACACCTGTCATCTTAGTGATGTACTTCAAGAATAGCTTTACTGACCATGACTTACACCTAATTTTGTCAGTTTAGCAAAGAAAGGGCTTTCTTTCTAGCCTGGGAGATAACTTTGATTTGTGTGGTTGTGTCACACAATGTTCAAATGCTCCTTTTTTCCATTTAAGTCCAGAACAAAAAAATAGAAAAGATTCAGACACTACTTAAAGGGCTTTAATAATGGCTCCTGGAACCTGGTGTCCTACTACATATGTTTCTAACCTGAAAGAAATTTCCGCAGCCTGGAGGCTGAGGTAGACTGTGGCAGCCAAGGAGGAGACCGAGTTTAGGTGGACACCAGTGTCTGCCAGCAGCAGTGAAGGATCCCAGTCTCCCGGTGACCAGATAAGAAACCTCTGGGGTTGCTGGGGGAATGTCTGCACAGGCTTATTCAAAAATGGATCCCTTGTCTCATGGACTGTCTTCAAGAGAAGGATACGCCATAAGAACCTCATCTGAAAATGGAGGAAATATCCATTCCAAGACTTGCACAAACGCCAACACAAAAATACAGCAAATACGAAATGCACAAGGTGACGTCACTCATCCGAAAGTTCCTAACTTTCTAGTAACTGACCTGAAGACATTGATGTGGATAAATTACTGAATACAGAGTTCCAAGGAATGAGTTTTCAAGTATCAATGAACTCTAAAAAGACCCAGAAAAGTTATTGAATGAAATAAGGGAGACAGTGCAGGCTACGAATGAAAAAATTGAACGAACAGAGATTCTGGAAAAGAACCCAGACAGAAGCCTTGAAAAAGTAAACCCTCATCTAAGGACTTCCTGAAAAGGCTGAAGGGTCCTCACCCCACAAAGGCTGCTGTCTTCTGCTTGGGCACAGAAGCTGGGCGTGAGGGGAGCTACGAGCAGCAAGCTGAAGGAAAGACGCTACTTTACTCAGTAGTTCAGCAGAGTATCTTGTAGAAGAAAGCTTCCAGCATGTGTTAGTGCCCAAGGACACCAACATCAGATTATGCCAGTAAGATTAGTGCCCGTAAGAGTCCACTGCGTCCCCACAGCTAACCCTGGCGAGCCACTGGCTGCCCACTGACTGGCCTTAGAGGAACAGAATGTCTGAGCAGGGAAGCAGGGAAGCCAATCGTAGTCTCTTTCTTTATTGGAGATAGGAGACACGTAAAGACTAAATGGTTGAGATAATAGCTGGTTCTTATTTTACTCACTTATTGAAGAAAATTAGGGATGAAATATTCAGAGAACATCTTAATAGATACTGTTAAAGAATGCCCATGAAAATACAGGGAATTTGCTCACATTTCCTTAAGGTAAAGAGCAAGTGTTACATATTGCTGCATGAGGGCACCCTCCTATAATTCTCCAAAGAAAGACTACTGCAAGGGCAAATCACAGCTTCCCTTAGGTCGGTTTGCTACGGTTGTTGGGGGTTGCTCTTGATCTCTTTCTGTCGAAGAGTTTCTTAGACTGATTCAAGACCAGTGATACCACAGAGACTGGGAACCTTAGTCCCACCCATTTCTTGCTGCCATCACTGAATTTTTGTGTGTTAATTGATACTTTATCAGTCTCAATAGTTTGGGAACTCAGCATTAAAACCTAATGTGGAAAATCAGGTGTCCCAAATTCAAAGACCCAATCCAAAAATGGGCATCTGAGATGAATACATACTTCTCTAATGAAGAGATACTAATGGTGAATGAATATAAGAAAAAATGTTCGTCATTAGTCATTCAAGAAATGCAAATTAAAACAACACTGAGATTCCATCTCACCCCAGAAAGAATGGCTATCCTCAGGAAATCAACCAACAACAAATGCTGGAGATTCTGTGGGGAGAAAGGAACCCTACTCCATGGCTGGTGGGAGTGTAGATTGGTGAAACCACTGTGGAAATCAATTTGCAGATTCCTCACAAAACTAGGATTAGAAGTCCCATTTAACCCAGCTAGTCCCCTTGTGAGTATTTTCCCAGAAGAATTAAAGACATTATATCACAGTGATATATGTGCACCCATGTTTATAGCAGCACAATCTGTTATAGATAAATCTTGGAAACAACCCAAATGCCCATCCACTGAAGAATGGATAAAAAAGTTGTGGTATTTTTATATAATGGAGTATTACTAAGCTATCAAAAAACATAAACTTGAGGCTTTTGTAGGTAAATGGATGCAACTAGAGACCATACTCATAAGTGAAATAAATCGAACCCACATGTGTAAACATCATATTGTCTCCTTGGTGGAGGAACCTGAAAAACTAGGTAAAACTCAAAAACTACAATAGATGATAGGAAAGGGAAAGAAATTTCTCAAAGAAAGGAACAACAGGGATGAGGGGACAAAAAAGAAAGAAGGAAGGCAAAACATAAATATATATATGAATAGCTGCAAAGATAGTGTTGCTGTTGTCTGATGGTGTATTGAAATGAACAGTTAATGCTCACAATTTTTTATGTTCTGATAAACTGTGCATGCTTGTGTCTGGTGGTCTGAGCAACTGATTTGAAGGTAACAATATGCAATGCAATTACAGTGTGAACTCCTACGATCCTGTCTAGTGAAGCTCTGTATTATCTCTAAGGTTTTATTGAAGAATTATTTTCTTATTCTCTTTAATGGTTTGAGCAATCTTTCATTCTTACATCGATAATCTGAGCAATGTAGCTGAGGATAGTGAAATGCAATGTAACAACCACTGTTGATTTGTATTAATTTGTCTTGAGACCCTGTATCACTTAGAATGTTCTTGATTTGATTGTTTATGTTCGTGATACTGGTTTGCTGCTACTGTTCTATTTTTTTGTGTGTTTGTTTCTCATGTACTACTCTTTTTAAAATTAAAAAAACCCCTAATGTGAAAATAAGAAGAAAATAAAGACCTGTCTGTAGTCATATTTAAAGTGAGCTGGAAAGTTGCTATAAATGCAAAGTGTCAGACATATGGGATAAAAAATGGGGGCCGGGAACCAGTAACCCATATTTTAACAAGTCCACCAGATGATTTGGAAGCATGATAAAGTTGGAGTATCACAGATATTCTACAAAACCTCATTTCATTAGGTAGAGTTGCAATTTCAATATTTTAAAAAAATTTCACATTTTAATACTGGAGGATATTGCTTAGCACAGCACGAATCATTTGGGAAAACTCTACTGTAGAGGGCTCCTTCCTCATTTTGGGTGATGTTATTAAAATACCAGTTGCTTTTCTTAAATACAGATTGTCTGAAACATGTTGCTTAAGCAGAGGTGAATTTTTAACCATCTGAATTTCAGCTGAAGTATTTCCTGGTGAATTAATATTTCCTGCCATCATGTAGACTTTGTTTTGTGTTCTATTTTTACTTATAAGATGTTGAGTAAGTTGATTAAAATTTCTAAACATCAGTTTCATAAATTTTTGATATTGAGAAACCATTAAAGTTCTGACTTTATAGAGAATAGTTTCTAACTACTGTAATGCATGTGTAATATACGCAGAGCACGTAATTTAACATTTGGAACATAACCAGCCTCTGATGGGTGGTGGCTGTAATGATTGTGATGGAGATGTCCTTCACATGGGCTGCCTCACACCTCATGTACCCTAGTCAAGTTTCAGAAAAGAAAAGAAAGTTGCCACAAACCTGCCACAAACCAAGAAGCAGGAAGGCCGGATGTTTAGGTAGTATATTCTTGAAAGTTGCAACTTCTCAGGTTTTCCTGGAACTCATGAAGAGCTTCAGTTGTAAACTGATCCAGTTTGGGGGCTTATGATACTTTTTAGTATTTTGTGACAGAGTACTGACCAGCCTCAGGGTTAGGCAACCTCCTGGGCCTTGCCGTCAGCAGTGGGAGCAGGTGTGGGCCTGGGCCTCACGGGACTGTGGACAGAGATCTTCCTTTGATACTTACATTTTTACTTCAGATCAGCAATTTCTCAAATAATAATTTTCACCTAACAAAACACTTAGTTTCACAGTGTTAGAATGTCCTAGTCTGAGTGGTGGCTTCTTAGTTTATTCCTAGAATAATATCTTTTATGTTGTTTGTTACTGAATGGACCATTTAGGTCATTTTCCTCAAGGAAAGGGGAATATTTGGCTTTGCCCTCTTTTGTGAGAAAAAAAATTGCCTTCAACTTTGAAACAAGTCTATCAGTCCCAGTAAGGTTGAAAATAGAGCAAAGCTGGCGCAGAAGAGTAGTTCAGAAAAATGACTGGAAGGACCTGTGATAAAATCCAGCTCTTCTTAAAGCCACTCATGTGACAGGGACGTCATTTACTGTTGCTAAACTGCCATGGTGTCAGTGACAAAATAGAGTGTTGATGAATGCCTTCTCAGTATGGTTGGGAGAGTCATGCAAGAAATCGAAGGCAGAGCGTTCACCTGTGTCTAGTCCCAGGGAAGACTGGAATTTCAGGGACAGTGTTAGGTTGGGAAGGGTATGCCAAGAAAGAGCTAGCAGTGCACGCAGCTAACTGGAGGTCACAAGTGTGAAGAAAGAAGTGGGGATAAAGTAAGACAGGGAGAGCCACGACCTCAGTGCCAGGAAAGGAGAGGACCCAGGCAGGCTGGGCAAGGACGCTGTCAACCTGTGCACAGTTCTGAAAAGTTTTGGTCACGCTAACGAAGTCTGCAAGCCGGAGCTGTCCTTTAGAAAAGTGGTCCGTTACACACGCATGGTCTGGGGCTGAACCCTGCCATCATTAGTCACCGCCAGGAACGGGCAAGGGAAACCCGATCCTGACACAAAGGTGCTGATGGGTCCAAAGTGGAAGCACCTGGACTGTCAGGGAACCTCATTTCCTACAGTGGCGGGATGAGTAAGCTATTTCCACAGCCCCCAGAATTGTTTCGTTGTTATTTAGGATGGGTCAGAACTGTCTCTAATCATTGTGCAGACGGAGCCCTGCACAGGAGGAACGGTCAAGGGGCAGAGAAGCCTGAAGTCCAGTTCCTGCCCCTGCTGCCAAGCTGTCTGTGCCCGCCTAACTCACACAAAGGTGTCTCTGGACCGGGGTCTCTGGCTGAGGGTCCTTATGCCCTGTGAAAGTGTGAACTGTTGAAGGACGGCAGCCTATCTGTGTGCGTGCGTGTGTGTGCCTGGAAGCAAGAGCAGGCGCGGGCACTCCAAGGGGAAGCCCCTGGGAATTGACACTGCAAGCCGGGAGCACAGCCCTAACGCACTCTCTGGAGGAGCGGGCAGGGCGTGGAGGGTCCCTGGTGACCAAACATGTGAGTTCTGGTAATTAATCATTTGAATGTAAGGCTGTCTCTTTTATTGAAAGCAGTCGAACTCATCACCTAGTGAGAAGGGTGAAGTTCTAAAGGCTCCGTCTATCTCTGATCCTTTGTACACAGCAGTGTCTGTGAAAACTGCCTATCAGTGACACGCAGGGGGGAGCCACATGGAAGGCTCCCGAGGGAAGCTTTGCCTTAACTCTAGGCATGATTCCCAATTTATTATCAGAGACAATGACATCAAATATTTTTGCCCTGGAAGCAATGATTAAAAGCATCTTTTCATTTGATTCTAAAAACCAAAAAGCATGTATGCTATTACGGAAAAAACCCAAAAGACTAGTTGCAGGCTGGCCAGCCCTCACAAGAGGAACGGTACGGCTTGTGATGGTGTGACTCCCAACGGCAGCTGGGGTCTGTGTGTGCGTGTGCACTGCAGACAAGTACAGCGAATTCATCTGTGATGTGCTCGCATCATGGTCGTGAATTAGTTAACAGCCCACATGATCTTCGTGTGCTGCTGCTAAGATTTCAGGTATTTTAAATCTAAATGAAGGCACTTTGCTTATCCTGTGTAAATGGAACTTACAAACAGAACTGCAATTTCATTTAATAGCTATAAACCATTACTCTAATGGTTTGACAAATACCTATGAGGATAGACTACAATATTTCATCCAAGAAAGGACTGAATATTAAATAAATGTAACCTCCCAATGGGCTCTGCCTTAACCCCCTACTAATTTTGGAGGGTGGATTTAGAAGCTGAAAGCATTTTAGAGTAAATGTTAGGGGGTGGATGCAGCAGGTTCTTCGGTGCAGATTAGCACTTTATCCCGGTAATCACAAATCCTTTTTTCATCTTCCATTATCACTTCAAACTCATCATTGTGAAGTGCAGAACTTAACTCAGAAGTTGGGAAAACCCTTGCTTCATGCCTGTCATTCTGCAGGGAGATTTAAGCAATTAACTGATTTCTACGTTCTTTGCTCATGCTTATTGTTTTTTTCTTTTAGGAAAGACAAGACCAACAATAAACATTTACAGATCTCATCTAGGTTGACATCAGTGGAGTCAAAAGTGATATCCCAATAAAACAAAGAGATGAATCATCTTTCCATAGTTAGAGAATATTATCAAAGGCACCATCTCTAGATGCAAAGAATAAAGTATCATCAAGGGACTTTAAAATGAGAGGGCTGCAGGAGTTGTAAAATTTGAAGGTTGTGTAAAACCAGAAAAATGATTTCTATAATTATCTTCTGTAATTAAAGATACTTTTGATGTTGGCTGATTATAGAGTGGAACAAAATAGGACAATGCACCAAGGACAGATGCGTTCAAGAAAAATTTGATGAGAAAAAGGACAGTTTCCATGTTGAGTGTAATAAATATTTAGATCCATTTGATTCATAGACTTTTTCTTAGATATATATATCTCTTATGTGTACTATAAATGAATACTTATTTGATGATGGGGGCTACAAAATTGATTATGTTGGTAACAAGCTTAGCAATATAATAGTAGCTACAAACCCCTTAATTATAACTGGCTTAAAAAACTCTAAAACTGCTTATAATGGTTGTTTTCATCCTGTAGTTTTGTGTTTGACAAGATAAAAAATGTGCTGAAAGCTTCTGATTACCCAATAGCAATTACCAGAAAACAAATCAAAAGACAATTTGGATTTTTAGAAAAGTGTTACTTATCAATTTATCCAACAGAGTTTTCTGTTTTTTTCTTTTTAGTTAATTGGATGGTAGTTTAAAGATCATTTCACAGGAACACAGATTTTTTAAACTAATAAGTGAGACCCATATGCCAGACCAGAGACATATCTTTCACTGTCAGAAAGATTGTCCCTTTTGCCGCATCTAATCCTGTCTGAGACCCTTCTTGATTTCCAGGTTTTCTTGTGTTTGCTTGCTACAGCTGCAGCACAGCCAGCACTGCTGTGAGAAGATCCTTTCTCAACAACAAAGCAGGTGTAGGGTGCAGCATTGTGTTCCGATGAAAAAATAACCTGCCTATGAATTTTTAGATTGCATAATGCTTCTTTAAATGACAGGAAAAGGATACAGATACATATAATGAACTGGTAGGAGACAGAAATGAGCCTTCTTCATAGCATGGCAGGGATTTCAAGGAAGAGAGCACATGAAACTCGAGCCGCCGCATGCTCACCTCTCTCACCCTCACCAAGCTGCACATCATAGTCATCTGCAGATGGAGCAGTGGCTGCTACTCTGAGACTCTGTATATGTATGTGGCACTTAGGTGTTGAATGGGTTTTTGTCCCATAGAGGTCTCCAGACTTGAGCACACAGGCACACTCACATGTGTGAGCACCGACATGCATGGATGAGCACACACACATGGAAGTGAGGGGGATGCCTCAAACAGCACTTCTATTTTTGGAATGGACCAGCTACAAATTCCCTGTGTGTCACTGCATTAGTAGGCGTAGTTCCTAATGGCAAGTATTTGAAGAGAAGCTCATATGCCACCTGAAAGTTTAACTAGCCCTACATTCAGAGCCAAATAAAAAAGAAAGGAATGAAGAAAAAGCAGTCTCTGCTGAATTGAAACTTGATTTTCATTGGAAAGATGCTGAAGGCAGAAGCGTACAACTGCTTACCTTCCGATATTCCATTTGCAAGAACATCTTTTCATTGATCTCTGTCTATACATCCTGGAAGTGTGTGGTGTTAATTTGTTTTTGGAGATATAGATCACACAGTGTTGCCAACACTTACGCTTCCTATTAAGATTCTTCGTAATGGCTTATTTCTACTTCTTGTGCAGCAAACTCACATTTGCTATCGTAGACACAACTCTATACAAATCTAAACAATATGAAACATAAAAGCTATTTCCAACAAATGCTGAAGTCTAAGTACTTTTGATGGCAGTTTATTTCACAGTGGAAATCTGTTTTGTCCTGACATGTATGGGTGCTGGAAAAAGCACTGAGAGTTTCATAGACACCTTCCTAATGACACATTCTTACCCGGTTTGTTGTACTCAAAAGAAAATAGAATTTCCACATGGGTATATAATGCTAAATTTTAAAATGTGAAGGAATTTTTGTAATTAAGATAGTCCTTTCTTGTTTACTCGAGTGTTAAGACAACTTTGATGCGTGAATTTTTCAGGTTTGTTTAATGTTAACAGATTTGCGCTTATCTTACACGTAGTCAGTTCTGCTACAAGGAAACTTCTTAACCTTGCTGCACCGTGCCTTCTTAGCCAGGACCCAGATCCACATTTCCCCACTACTCAGATGTAATAACTAAGACTCATGAAAGTTTAATCATTTGCCCAGTCGGGACAGATGATCATGTTTGCCTGTTGGTTCAGTTTTGATTCAGAATAGTTCTGGACACTTCAAGTACCAGTGTGTCATGATTTCAAGTCTCACTGGGCTGGTAAAACAGGTATTACTCTGAGGCTTTGTGCTACCATTTCCATGGAACCAGAACATGGCCTACATAAAGCATGCTTTTCTGACTTTAGGGAGCTTGCTTTATTTTTAGGGAGAGTCAGTTGTTAGGCACACTTTTAAATAAGAAAAAAGGAAATTAGAACTTAAAAGATCATTTGTGTAAGGTTTAATAAGCTATCTTCAATATACATATGTAAATAAGGGAAATGTTAGCTAAACGATGCTCCAAATCTGAGTCCGACCCTCTTCCCGCTCTTCTCGGTCTGAAAAGTTTTTCTGTAAGCATTTTGCCACGGAACAAAAAGACATTTGGCTTATCCTTTTCAGTTGGCCCTGAAATACTGCTCCTATTAGGCCAGGTGTAAAGCAACGACTTTATTTAAAGATGTTCAAGGAAGGTCTTGATATTTAAAGGTTTAGAGGTATTGATAGACACACCTATATTTTAAAGATGTATTTTTCTTTATTTCTATTCCAGTACATTTCAGTATTTCAAAGCTAGGTATCCAGAGAAAATGTGACTATTTATAGCCTCCACCTCCCACAGTGCCTTTCCTGGCTATTCTAGGCCCTTCCAGAGAGCTCTAAGGACTTACGGACAATAGCGCCTTTAAAATCCCCTTAGCTGTGGACCAAAGCAAGCAAGTTGGAGAGATCTGGCTCTTATCAAGAGGACTGATTTTCCAAAGAACAGGTCAGAGAGTCCACATGATAGTCCGACCTTTTTCAGAGTCCATCTTCGTAGCGTATTCACTCAGTATTACCCAGATGGTTGCCCTCCTGTGCCCTGCGCGTCCCCTTCTCCTCTGTCCCGAGTGCCCCCTGGGCCTAAGGCTGCAGACCTGTCTATCGCAGGCGGTCTGCTCAGGCAGAGAAGCCGGTGAACTCTAATCTGAGATGGGAAAAGAAATTGCAGGATTTTTTGTTATCTTTAGGACAACTACAGCCTAACTTTAATAGGACGTTTACCTGCTTTTAATTAAAGAATGAAATTTCCCATCTCAGAATTTATTTCTTACTTATTTACTTTTGGGATTGGGAATTGAATCCAGGACTGTTGCACTAAGCTACATTCACACACGCCCCTTTATAATTTTATTTTACTGTTGTAAATTTTGAAACAGGGTCTTACTAAGTTGTCTGGGCTGGGATCAAATTTGTGATCCTCCTGCCTTGGCCTCTCAGAGTGTTGGGATCACAGGCTCCATCTCAGTCTTGCTGTGGTTTTATGTGGAACAATGCAATGGAAAGAACCAGAAACAACAAAAGAAACTTTATCCCTAATGTTTTCTTACATTTCGTATTTTCACTTATGTTGGTCGTAAGGGACTATGGACTCAGCTTGTGGAATTATGGCAGAAAAGTTGAAATAATAAAGTTGGAAATAGTATTTATATTTTTTCTTTCTTTATGTCCTTGCTATTTAGCGAACAATTATTTTAAGAGTTAGGGCTAGGGTTAGGGTTAAATAGCTTCTTCTCTGTATCCATTAAGGGTCTACATGTTCTATTGGAAACTCATACTAAACCACAAAGAATAAAATTTTCTATCCATTGTTTCACCATCAATTATTGCTGTAAATGTATGATGTTTGGGTGTGTAGATTGGCTACAGAGTGATAGCATTGTCTCTAGAGTAGTGTGTCCCTTACTGATGCATTTTCTTGGGCTAGGAATATAACACATTGGTATGTTCAAAGCTCTGGGTTTGAATCCTGGCAATACGTGCACACACACGCATGTGCATACACACAATACATCTTCCTGGTTTTGTTTTTATTTTCGCTCTTCTCTTTGCTGACTTCTATTATTCTGATTCTTTAAGTCTTGAAATTTATTAACTGAGTTCAACAAAAATCGATTTGCCTCCCTGAATTAGAGGTATAAATGTGCGTGTGTGTGTGTGTGTGTGTGCGTGCGTGTCTGTTCACAGGAGCAATCGGCATTTCTATAGCTGTTAAATAAAATTACTTGAGAAGAAGGTACGCTTTACTTTTCTTTGATATTGACTTCCTTAAATGTCAATGAGGAGATTCATTTTTGTTTTTGTTTTTTTGAGACAGGGTTATACTATGCAGTTCAGGCTGGCCTTGAACTTACTTTGTAGCTCAGGCTGGCCCTGAACTCACAGTGATCCTCCTGCCTCAGCCTCCCAAGTTCTGAGATAATAGGTGTGTGCCACTATGCCTGGCTTTTGGGCTTTTTTGTCTGTGTTTCAATTATTCATTTTCAATGAGGTGATTCTAAGTGTTCAGCCGCATGTGCCAGATGTGAAGATAGGGCCAACAATTGAGATCTAGGAATGTCAATCCAAATGGAGAGCTAGTAAGGATAGGAAAATAGAAAGGACCATCCCAGGCTTTATTTTGACATAATCAGACTCCACCCTTAATAGACCTTTATTTATACTAACAATAAAAAGGCCAACATTTTAGTATGAAATGTTCCAAATGTCAACCTTTGGATAAATAAGTGATACCTGAACTCTGTGTTTGATGTGATAGACATGACATCAAAGCAAAACAAAATGAAACAAAACAGAAAAACAAAAACCACAAACAAAAAGCCCTCCAGAGACACTGAAGCTAGGTTGAGCTGCATTTCATTCATTAATTTAGTCCAACTCTACTAGGCACCTGGTTTGTAACGCTTATTATATTACTTATTATATGCCTTGCTGTACAGTACACTTTAAAGTTATGAGGATCAAGTTGACAACCACTAGACATGTGTGCTGATTTAAAACTAAATAAAGTTTAAAACCGTGTGATGTAGTTGCATTAGTCACATGTCAAGTGTTAAAGGGTCATTGTGGTAGTGGGAGTTAAGAGGGAAACCAGGATTCTTGTCCCAAGTTACAGTGGATAAAGGAAGCCCCACCCAACAAAGACATGAGTACACTGTATCATGGCAGCAAAGACACATGAAGTGCTGGAGAAAGACAGCAACATGGTGGAGGCCAAAGAGCCTCTCCCAGGAAATGTCCAGAGTGGTGAGAGAGGGGAGGAAGCCAGCCAAGTAAGGTGAGCGCCTGTCACTCCAGGGCTTGTGCGCCTCTGGTGCTCTCTCTGTGGCAGCATTTTATACACCCACTCACACAGCCTGAGCGTAAGGCCAGCATTTAACCAGAGTCCATCTGAATTTACAGGCCAACCGCCCCTTTAACATACTGAGGGCAGCCAGAGATCGTACTTTCCGTGTTCTTCTGAGTGCCTGAAACACACTGATACTTGAGACATGTTTGCTGGATAAAAACATGGAGTCCTAGCTTCATGTTACCTTTATTCTAGCATCAAATACAGTCCCTCACTGGAAGTGGGGGAGGCAACTCGTCTCTAGAAGTTTTCCAGAAGTACATAGCTGAGGAGTGACCTTTCTCAAAATGGATGCTTCTCCCTTATTCTCAATAAGAGGATATGAAAAAAAGACAGAAAAAAATCACATTCAGGTCCAATTCTAGACTGTCTGAGAGGTAAGATCTTGTTATAAAATGATAACAAATTTAGAGAGCTTTCTGATCCCAGGCCTGATTAAAGAGGCATAGTTGAAAGGTGAAACTCAAATAATGAGAATTGAAAAAGACTTTATTTGGCTGCCTGGGGTATAAAATTTTGCAAACATTTGTTCAATGAAACAGATATTTGGGGGGCACTTACACTTACATACACAAACACAAAGTCTTCTAGGCACTATGGGAGAGAGAGAAAAAATTTAAAAATAAGAGATATCCATAAGTCTTGTAGAAAAGAAAGCTGCAGACTAAAATTTCCCCAATAATGTAAGGTACGATGTATCTGGAACTCTAATGTGAGTACACAGGTGATGTGACAGTACTGTAGAGGGCAAAATTAATTTCAGATAAGGAAACCTTGGATGATAATTGACAAAGTAGGATTTTAAGTGAGCATTGTATATTTGCTAACTATCACAGGCAAATATTACACAAGAATGCAAGCCAGGTAGAGAAAATAGCCAGAGTCAAGCTAGAAAAATATACTATGTAATCAAAAAATGTGCCAATGTTCAAATTTTAAAATATTTATTATAGTAAAGTATACATCGTCATCAGTTCCTCTCAATATACTCCCCCTTGTTTCAAACACTTATCACATCATGCTCGCTGCTTTCTCCTTCTTCGTTTCCTTTTTTGAAGAGAATTATATCTTTATTTCTTGTTTTGTCAATCAGGCAGGCTGAATAGTTTGGTTTTTGGTGATCAGTCCAAGACCAAATCCCACATCATCTGACTCCTCCTTCTCCTCCCTACCTTCCCCTTTGGCTGGGCAGCTGCAGCAGCAGGAACAGCAGCGGTGGCAGCAACAGGAGCACCAGTAGGAGCAGCAGCAGGAGCAGCAGCGGCAGGGGCAGCAGCCACGATGGAGACGGACCCGCCAAGAAGGCTGGACCTTTCCAGCAAGGGGGAGGCGTGATCGACCTCCACAGACAAAGCCAGGATCCGCCTGTACCCGCTGGTGATAGAATGGGGCACTGACGCAACAGCTGGGTACCCAGTCTGCAGACAAACCCTGGCGACATTGCGGGCACCCTCTAGAAAGGGACAATGCAGTTTCCTCTGTAATGTCAAGCACTTCGGACTGTAGACGCTGCCATTGCCGAAGAACGCTTGGTAAATGTTCAGCCCAAAGGAGAACAGGGAGATGTCCAACATGTTTAGCAGAGTCTCCTCGCTGGCTCCCACTTTGTTTCCAGTCTTAGTCAGCCGCACATCACTGGGGATTTCAGCAGTGCCCCTGCGGATTTAGTGGTGATGCCCAGAGCCTGGCAGCAGGAAGTCTTCTCAGGCCCCAGACCAGGGCTGTGGGCTGGCACAGAGACTTCACAGGGGGCAATGACATCAGCACGGGCAGAAGCTGGTACCTCGTTGGCCAGCAGCATATCCCTGATCTCAGTGAGGTCTTCCTTGCTGGACACCAAGCCCACATTCCTTCAGACACGAGGCCACAGTTTCTCCAGAGCTGTGCTATTTTCCAGATGTCCTTGGATGTCCTTGGGCATCATGGCGTTTTTGCCCGTCAGCACAACAGAGGGACAAGTGGATTTGCTGCTTCTGCTTGGAGCCCACCTTGTCTGCTCCCACAGTGATGCGTTTTGGATAATCATCCAAAAGTCGGATGATCTTAAGGCAGTAGTTGGATTTCCAGGTCACCTCATCTTCCCCAGGCATCACAGCAGTGCATCAGGGATTGCCGTGCAAGATTTAAAGACATGTCACTCTCAAGAGGACGCCTGGAAAGAGGACTTGAGACTTTCTGGAGCAGTTCTGGAAGTCATCTTTTGTACCCTTAGCTGCGTTGCTGTGGCTGCCTCAGTGTCCTGAAAATACTTATCTTTCACGGTCATTTTACTCTAGAGAAGCGCCAGAAGTCACATGGTGCCAGATCTGGTGAATAAGGCTGAAGAGGACACACCAGAATATTTTCACGAGCTGCCTTCCCATTGCATGGCATGCAGCACCAGCAATACCCGCCATATTGTTCATCACACCTTGTAAAGACAGTTGTCAAAGAACACTTACAGAACTGCTTCAGAAAGTGGCAGGAAGGATGGGATAGTGTGTTTGAAGCCAAGGGAAGTATTTAAAAGGGATTAATGACAATGTGTTTCTTCCTATAGTAAGTTTTTTAAAACTTAAATATTCGCTGTATACCTTGATCGCACCTTGACAATGTTCAAGGGAAAAATAGAATGCCTTAGAAAATAGACCTGCAGAAGTCAAAGAGGCCTGGCCTGGAATCAGAGAGCCTGGAGGTGGAATCATGTTTTCTTTGTGGAGAAAGTGGAAGAGCTCCCTGAAATCTGAGGGCACAAAACCGTAATGATGTGAGTGAATGACACCGGTGAATAATGAAGGCTGAGTGTTCCTTGTATTTACAGAGGGACAATCTTCGAAATCGCCCATTGGTAAGACTACAGCATAGAAGATCAAACTTCAAGGGTTACGGAGAGGTCTTTGGTGTGTTTCTAGCTGGCTTTTTCATTATTATTACTACTATCAAAATAGACAAGCATTTTCCAAGGTCATTTATTAGTTCCTCTCAGTGTACACCTTTCTATCATTTTCTGCATTTTTTCTTAGCACCCTAAAAACTGCAAAAGCAAGGGTTTATGGTATTAATTCATCTACTAATTGCATTTTCCACTTTCTCAATGATTTACAGCCACTAGTACATAGTGAAGAATAAGTAGCCTTATGTAACCACCACTTCTTTTTAGCCACACCTGACAAAATCAGCAGTGTGTTTGCACTAAACCAAAAGTTCTTATACACAGGAACCTTTGCAGGAATGGAACAAGATGCCAGAGCTGAAAACCAAGTATTGTTTCACATAAGTGTTAAGGGAATGACAGAATGCTTGGCTGTATCTCCACCTAACTAGATATTTGATAAAGACCATAATTTTTTTTTTTGACCTGCAAAACATGAGAATTGGTCTCACTGTTATTGCAGAATTCACCTTTCTGAATGAGTTATTAGCTGCATAAAGACACTCAAGGTGTAGAATTTAATTTTCCTTCATAAAGATTATGCCACATATTTTTCACTGTATTATTTTGAATTAAATCTTATTTAGATTGAAAGATGCTTATAAAATGTAATAGTGCTTCATATTTCAATACTGAGAAGTATGCAGGATGTACTTAACCACATGCACTTGACTTACACTCCTTCCAGTAGATATGACTGTCCTGTCAGTCAAACCTAGCTTTATGTCTGTAATCCACACTTACTGGAATTTTGGAGGGCACGATATACAACCCTCTAGATCTCAGTTTCTTTATTTGTGAAACTGGGATAATTATAAGTCTGTATGCAATACCTCTATGTATCAATATCCTACAATGAATATATTCAGTATATACCTTTTTAAAAACTAAGTAAATGGAGGGGAGGGAAATGGGAAAAAAAGAAGCATCAAGATATATCATGTACAGCTACAAATTCTCTATGATGAATGTGATAGTTATGGATATCTAAAAAGTCCCAATTAAAAAAGATATATCATGTACAAGTACAAAGCAAAACCAAGCAACTGTAAAATCTAAGTGAGGGAAGAGAAGTCCAAAGAATTAAGATGCGTTGTGTACATGCAACAACTCCTCGTGATGAGCGCAGTCATATGTACTGCGAATGTGCCCTAATGAACACTAAAAGCAAATCATGAGTTAGGGATGGTCCCAGCACTTCGGAGAACATCTGGAAAGGGAAAGGAAGCACATTAGCAGCATTATCACGCCGGGGAGAAAAGTTCTGTTGTGGAAGCTACACACACAAGAGCCTGGGAATTCAGAAGCACACCTGCATGTGTTCAGTTTGGTGTTTATGACACTGACTTGCATCCAGTGGTGGTCTCATAATCTACCTTTTGAGGACTTTGTCTTGTTTCTTACTTCCCTGTCATAAGAGACATGGGGGAAGCTAATCCCTGGCCGTGTTTGAGGTCCAGGGTGCAAGAGCCACTCTCTGACTTCCTGGTAGTGCTGCTGTGCTTCCTTCAGGAGAGTGGTAACAGCAGTAAGGTTGGAAGAGCTCAGCTTATCTCCTCCGGAGCCAGGCACTCTACTGATAAAGTGGTTGCTGATAACAATGCATTCTATAGCACAAATAACTAGAAGAAAGTATTTGAATATTTGCCCAAAAAGAAATGAGAAATGCTTAAGGTGATGGATATGCCAATTAGCCTGATGCGATCATTATATAATGTGTCAAAACGTAGCATTGTGCTCCGTAAATACATGCAGTTATTGTATGTTAAGATAGTTTTGTGGCATAAACTTTGCATCTCTAAGACTTTACAGATTGTCCTTCACACATGTGTTCCTTCAGCAGCTGCCCACTGAGTGCTGGGCACAGTCTTCAGGGCCGTGAGTGAGGTGGCTTCAGGCATGGCTCGCACACAGAGACTGAAGTTACAGAGATGGGCGGTGACAACGTGGTGAGCGAGGTACTGGCAGAGGCATATTTGGGGAGATGCTGTCACGTTAAGGATCGAACTGCCCAGACCACAGGAATGTGGAGGACGCTGGGAAGATTTGGGAAGACCGCCTCTCACAACTGCATCTGTTCAGAATGAACCCGAGTGAGGAGGGCTGCAGTCACAGCCCTGCTTGGGAGGCCATGTATGGAAGCCTCAGTTTTACAATCCGGCTGGGCCAATAACCGCTTTGATCATTCTGACCAGCAAATCTTTGCTGTTACGTCTCTGCCTGGCTTCTTCTCTTCCAGCTCTCAGTGCTTACCTCAGACTCTGCAGGTGTTACATGGGAACCAGAGTTTCTTGGCCCAGTCTTAGTTTTTTCCTCCGTTACCTCTGGGGCCTTTAGCTTTTAATTTGATCTTTGTTTTGTTTTGGTTACTGTCTTGGTTACTTTTCTCTCATTGCTGAGACAAAATACCTCATACCCAAAATTAAAGAAGGAAACGTTTATTTAGCTCACAGTTTGTGGAGGTTTCAGTCCATAATCGGCTGCCTCCAAGGCAGAGTGGCACATGGCAGAGGGCAGAAGTTCATGGCCATGGAAAACAGCAAAGCAACAAGAGCAAAGGGGGGAAGTGTGGCAAGCAGCCTCTTTGCCTCCCTTACATTGTATGCAAACTACCCACCCGAGGGTGGGTGTAGCACTCACACCCGTAATCCCAACATTGGACCACGGATCAATCAAAAATCTAGAGGCCTGCCCCATGATTGCGTGAGGATTTGGGGACATCCAGACACAAACCATAACGGTTACTCACTCTGTGTTTATTGACATGCAATAATTCACTGCCTGTATCCAATGTATAATGATCAGATTGGGATAATTAGTATTTCCATCACTTTATATATTTATTATTTTTTGTGTTTGGAATCTTTGAACTCCTTTCTCCTAGTTCTTCATAAAATGTATTTGACTGTTATAAACTGTGCTATAGAACACTCTGATCTAACTATATTTTGGTTTCTTTTATCTGAATTCCTTTCATCCTGTTTCCCCCATTCTACTTTCTTCTTTGAGATCAGCTGTTTTAGCTTCCTTGTGAGAAGATTCAATACTTGTCTCTCTGTGCCTGGTTCATTTCACTTTAAATGGTGTCCTCCAGGTACATCCATTTTGCTTCAAATGACAAGATTTCATTATTTTTTGTGAAGACAAGACTTCATTTTTTTATGGATCCAGGATTTTATTCCTTTTTATGGCTCAATAATATTCCATTGTGTATGTATACACTACATTTTCTTTATCCATTTAGTGCTGATGGACAATTTGGGTGATTCTATATTTTGGCTGTTCTGAACAGCACTGCAATGAACATGCAAGTGCAGGTGTCTTTTTGATAAACTAATTTCATTTCCTTTGGATATACACCCAAAGTGGAATAGTGGGATTGCGTGGAAAACTACATTTACATTTTTAAGAAAACTCCATATATATATATATATATATATATGGGATATATATATATATGGGAGGATAAGGAGAGAGAAGCCATTCTGATTGAGGTGAGCTGATAGCTCATTGTGGTGTAGTGTGCATTTTCCTGATGACCACTTGTTACCCACCCTTACCCTTATTCACTGGGCAGAGTTTCAGGGTTTTATATTTTTCTTCTTCTGTAGTAACAGGCGTGGGTATACCTAATTTAAGGGGTGAATGAGATTGAAAGGAAAGAGAATATGTAAATGCACCCAGAACACTGAGGATACACAGCAAGTGTTCAATACATGCCGCTTGTCATCTCAGGCCCATTAGAAAGGCAGTGTCTGTCAAAGAAGTTTTCCTGCCCTGTAGAAGTCAAAGCAGACTGCTACAGACTCTGCAGTTCATTCAGATCTGGCCTTCAGAACATTCCTCAGCTAACTAGACAGTTGGGAACTGAAAGTTTCTTGGTGATTGATGATTGATGACTTAGCTATCACCCTGTCTCTCCAAGCATGTGCCTGGGAAAGCGTCAGCCATGAGACTCACTTTGGCAGTCTCTTCTACAGGAAATGTTGCATTCTCCCAACTAATTAAAGCTTTTGGGAAGAAAGACTATTTTGGAAAGGGAGCGAGGGAAGAAGGGGAAGAGGTGTAAGGGTGGGCAAAGGGGGATTGGACATGATAAAAATTACACATTCATGTCCCTAAATATGTGAAACTGGGAGAGGGCAGGGAAGGGGAGGTGACGGGGAGTGAGTGACCGAAGGACATTATGTGCACGAACACAGCTGCCAGGAAGAACCCGTTAATCTGTATAACATCATGCCCAACAAGAAATGTAGCAAAATGATATTCCGCTGTTGAAAAAATTTTGGAAAAGTTCTGTGTGTGCATGTGGGCATGCGTGTGTGGGCAGGTGTATATCTATGGGCAGAATTTTGGGATATGGGAAAGCCAGAAGGAGGGAGATAAAAATGATCCTGCTAACTGTCAAAATTTCTAGGTCAAAGTTAAAAAGTATATGTGGTATTTGACCACTGCCAACATTTAAAGTCTTTTTATATCTAGAAAACAGTTTTCTTCAATTGTTATTTTTTATTAGTACATGTTTGCAGTACATGATTATATTTCTTGTGAAGAATTGGAATGTGTACATAGCCATCTTTTACCTGAGTTTTAAACTAATCTTTATTTTTAAAGTTAATGTGTGCATTACAGGAAACAAAAACACAAGAAGCAGAGAACAAAGTCATCCTCAGTCATAAGCAGCTTAGCTGGATGTGTTCGTCTAAGTCCTGTTGTGTGCATACACAACACGCCATTTGTGTGACTGAGTTTGTGCAGCAGGTCGCGCTTTTCCACACGTCATGAGTAGTCACTAACTCAAAATCCCAAGCTATCGGAGTATTTTTAATAACCAAGAGCACATCTTAATTCTTCTCTTATTCCCTTCCCTTTCCCCTCCTCCCCACAGCCTCTACTTCTTGGTTTCCTTCCCATTTGCAAAAGATCTACCTCCTTACTTCCCATTACGTATATTTTATTTAGCTATTTATATTTGGGGATTCACATATTAAAAAACCATGTAATATTTAAGCTTGTGTGTTTGATTTATTTCACCCACTATTTTAATCTCAATCCATTTTTCTATAAATTACTCAAGTGTGCTTTATGACAAAGTACAGTTATAGTGCTAGAACAAGTAGTACTGCATTGTTGTATAAAAACATTTGCTTCATCGATTTACCTCTTGATGGACATGTAGGCTGTTTCCAGGATTTAGCTATTATGAATGGTGCTACAATATACTTGGGTAGGTGTGCAACACTGTAATATTATCCCTTTAACACTTTTGGCAAGATACTAAGTAGGAATAGCTGTGTCTACTGGAATTTCTAGTTTGAGTTTTTGAGGAATCTCAACACTGATTTCCATAGTGGTTATACTAGTTCACATTCTTACCAACAATGAGAATGATTCCTTTTCCCTTGGTCTCATCAACATTTGCTATTATTTGATGGAATCTCAGTTTTATTTTAATATCCATTTTTCTAATGGCCAGAGATGTTGAATATTTTTTTCATGTATTTATTGGCCATTTGTACTTCTTCTAAAAGTGTGTATTTATTTCAGTTGCCTATTTTTTTTAATTTTGAGGGTCTAACTTTTTTAGTTCTTTATATATTCTTGATATCAGTTGTCCTTCTGAGGAACAGCTGCAAAATATTTCACCCACTCTGTGGGCTGTCTCTTCACTCTGTTGGTTGTTTCTTTTGCTGTGCAAAAGCTTTTAAATTTCATATCACCCCATTTGATGATTGTAGGTATTATTTCTTGTGCAGTTGGGGTTCCGTTCAGAAAGTCCTTGCCTATGCCTATGTCTTCAAGGGTTTTATTTATTTTATCTTCCAGCAGATTATTTTTGTTGTAACATTTATGTTTTGATTTATTTTTATTTTAGTTTAGTACATGGTGAGGTACGTGAGTCTAGATTCAGTGTGCCACATGTGGACGGCGAGTTTTCCCAGCACCCTTATTTCCCTAAAATCTATCTTGGGTGTTGGGCCCACTAGCCAGTTCTTGCTCTGATGTCTAGTTCCTGTTCATGAGGGACTAGAAGTACTGGCTTTGCATGGATGTCGTCAGGGTGAATTTCCGGCCATGAGAATGGGTCCATTGCTAGATTTATTCACGGAATCCCAAAGAACACAGCATGAGCTTCTGTTGTACTTTGGATTGGAATCTACGGTCAGTGTCAAGGGACAAGTACGAGGTGTTAGGTTCAGTCACATGCAAAAAGCAATGAAAACTGGACAGAAAGCAAGAAGTCAAGAGCCAAGGGCTGTTGGCATTGGAGACAGTTTGAAAAGTGAACTTTAGGTTATAGTTTTGTTATTTATGGTGGTGATTAATAGTAAGTAAGGCTTAAAGTTATAGGGCTGGATCAGGTACTTATCAGGTCAAATTGTCTCTGAAGATATTTTAACTTTTTAATTGACATCATTATATGTGTTAATGATATTCAGGATGGTATTTTGATTTACTTACATTGGAAATGGCTATATCAAGCTAGTTAGCGTATCACCCCACATGCCGCATGCGTGTATGGTGGTGAGAACACTGAACTGCACTCTCTGAGTATTCCCAAGGGTACAGTGTACTATTTCAAAATTATAATCATCATGATGTTTGATGACCTCTTGGGCTTGTTCTTCCTGTCTAGCTGAAACTTGTATTTTTTAATCAACGTCTCCTCAGTCCACCCACTCTCAGCCCTCTGGTAGCCACCATGTCACTCTGCTTCCGAAGCTGTGGTTTTACCTTAGATCCCACTTGCGAATGAGATCACAGACATTTGTCTTTCTCCACACGGCTCCTGGCCCTTAATGCAGTGTCTTCCAGGTTCATCCATGCCATCGCATATGGGAGGGCTTTTTCTTCCTTTTAAAAAGACTGCGTAGCTTTCCCTTGTGGAGACACACCACATTTCCCTTGTCCTCTCTTCGGTGGGTGGACACTTAAGTTTATTATATATGTCCCCTGCTGGGGATAATGCTGCAAAGAACACTGTGGTGTGGGTATCTCTTACACATTGTTTTTTTTATAGTTTAAAAATTAAAAAAAAACTAACAAAACAACAATGAAGACAAAATCAAAATAACACAAAACCACAAAAATGACACATGACCTCAAAGCGAAATGATAGGAATTAGCAGTGGTTGCTACATTACATACTGTAATCTTCAGTGAAGTTGCTCGGTCTGCCAGGCATAAGAATCTAAGATTGATCAAATGATCAAAGACAGTAACAAGTAAAACAGCAACACCAACAACATTGAAAATGACACAGAGCTTCACTGTACAAGATGGTAGGAGTTCGACAATGGTTCTTATACTGCATATTGTTGTTTTCACATCAGTCATTCTGATTACCAAATTCAAGCATGTAAAATTAGTCCAGAAAACAGAAAATTTTAAGAATTGACTATTCCTTTCAATAAACCACAGACATCAGCCATACACCTATTCCAGCTATCTTTATATGTACATATAAATTTTGTTTTTCATTTAAAAAGACCTAAAATAACAAAAACAAATACATAGATAAAACAACCATTGTGAATATCTTACATGTTGATTTTTATATATCTATGTATGTATATCCCCAAAAGTAATTAACGAAAAGTTTAAAATGTTTTAGAATTTTGGATATGATACATACATTTCTTCTGAATAGAAATGGCCTCAGCTTACCATCACTCAGTAAAAATAATCCAACCATAGATATGGAGGACTCGAGGAACTGACCTGTGAGTTCTACAGACAGGAGTATTGCCAATGCTCCTTCCACGTTGGAGCATCCCAGACCTCTGCGTATCTTGCATAACAGGGAGCTCATTCTGTCTGATATAAAATACTAGATTTTTTAAGGTCCTGAGAGAATATGTGAGAATTTCATTTCATATTGTGTCTAATTCTGCTGACTGATGTTTCCACCTATTAGAGTTTCTCTCTATGGTCATGAGAACACAAGTTTGCCATCAAGTATGGAAACTACATAGCGCATAAGCTGTCAAACAGTTTCGCTAAGTTTATTTCGTCAGCACCTTTCAACTGGGTCTTTGGGGATGGAGCAGTGGAAACTAAGTGAAAATTCAAAGTTCCCTTACCCATTATCCCACTGTGGTATGGCTGTAATAAATCAATGATACTGCTGAGTTATAAATTCACCCCATACGTCAGAATAACTTAAAATACATAGAACAGGGACGCGGAAACTTCATCTTTGATGGAAACATCATGGAAGATTCTAGATCAAAATAATTAGCACACGTAAACCACTGAAACTTAGATTATTTCCAAGTTGAGTGTACTGCTTGGACTGCATATTCCATAAGATCAAACTTTGACAGCCTTGTTCACACTTAGACGTAGTTAATTGCAACTGGATAGTAGAGCTGACTCCCTACTAACTGTATGCGTTCTTTTGAATGTCTTCATCTATAAATCTCTGGGATAGGTTAGGTGCCCTTCCGAAGTAATTCCCTATGCAGGAGTTATGCATTAAAAATAGCTTGTCAAATTGGCAAGAAGAAACTCAGTGTTGCCCAGTCCGTCTCCCAACATAGACACATTTTGACACAGTGTATTTGAGTGCTAATAATGACATTAGAAGATGTTGGGAAGAGATCTAATTCAGCATGCAGCAGTGACTTTGCTGTCATCTCCTATTTTCTGTACAATTGACAGCAGATACTTGGGGCTGAATTTTTATTTCAGGTCAAATTTCCAAAGCATGAGGCTGTCTGTTAGGAACAGATAAGACCAAAACCAGTACGAGAGCACTTGTTGGAAGTGTCAGTGGTGCTGAGAATTTGAAAGGGATGCTTCAGCTTTCTGTTTAGGACATGACATAACAGCATATGTTTTAGCAGCAAGAAAAACCAACCAGCAGCTCCCTGTCATTTTTCCATGGCTCCTACTGGGAAGATTTCAGAAAGGAAGTCAGATTTCTTTGGGAATAGAGAAGATTTTTTAAAAACACACATAGCCTCTTTTGTCATTTTATTTTCCTCCAACCAATATTTCCTGGAATATCTCAAGCGTACGCAACTGAATAGTAATTGTTTTTAGCCCAAAAACCAGTAAGTCCAAGTATTTCCCTTTTATAGGCAGAGCACAGTAGAGCTATATCAGTGCATCTGATGAAGAAGAAAAAGAATTACATATCAGCAAGAGTCGAGGGTTTAGAAAGTCGTTGAGATGCGCGAACCACTGCATTAAGTGACACTCAGGTGTGTCTCAAAGGTTCCGGTGCAAGTGGTCTGAGTTAGGCTGCAGATGGCTGGCAGTGTCCTGTCTGCAAGCACCTTCCTCCTTCCTTCAGCCTAAACATACCACGTTAATATTCACCACCAAGGTATCCTGTGTGTCACCATTTTACCGCTAGTGCTGTGACCGCCTGTGTAATCTTCTGTCCCTTTAAGTTTAAACTACTTCCACAAGAGCCAAGGCTTTGCTTTATCAACATGAAAATAGCTTTACTATTCAAAGAATTTTGAATGTGTTCGTGGTCTGAAAGTTGACCAAGTTTTCTCTTTCTTGAACACAATTCCTAGTACTCAAAAACATGTATTTCTTGAATTTCTACCAAACTAGAATACAAATATGTGTGCATCTTCTTTTTGGGCCTGCTTTATTTTTATTAGAATTACTATTTAAACATTTCCTATGGCATTTGAATTAGAACTGGTCATTTTAGTTTTCTCCTCAAGAAGGAATGATTTAAAACCCAACCATGCACATAAAGATATTATTTGATGCATTACCTTCAACCATTTGTCATTATAGAAATCTGTTCATTCTTTGAAACAGAAGCCTTGGGGAGCCCTAAATTCCAAACCTGAAACTACCTCACAGCAGACCCGATTTGCGGTTTGTAAGAAAAGCGAACCCTCCTTAACTCATTAATCTCAAGAGACTCATGTCTCATATCGGTCTTGGTTTCCAGCAGTCTGGCCTCCGGAAGAGCATTTCCCTTCTTTGTACATTTCTCTGTGCAGCTAGGTATCTTTACAATGCTCTACAGAAACAATAGACTTTACAACATTATCGCCACAAGGTCTTTCTGTGAACAGATCTCTTTCGAGAGTGTGAAATCGTCATTGCTTTGTCTATGTTTATTCAACTTGCATAAGGTAAAACTATAAAGTTATGGGCCTTTTCTCTTTTAAATAGGCAACATTCTCTCTATAACTGAGTTCTGCCTCTGAGAAACTGTCTCTTTGGGAAGTTACATACAAATTCTAGGGATGGATTGTTGCTTAAACTTTTCCAGAAGCTTCTCCTTTTGAATTTCCTTTTGGATTATTATGTAATGTTTAAATTACCCCTACACTATAGTCACCATTGTTCTCAAATAGTGCTATCACTAATATTCTTTTCTATCAATTATGCAGTTATAAGACTTGACTGTAAGTGCATGCTCACTTCTAAAGAGTCGTTTCTGCCATAAAAATATTCTCATGGACAGTTAGAAGACTGACTCTCTGTCTCTAGGTGCAGTTCCTAAAGAAAGTAAAAATTATTTTAATGTATAGGATGATCATCAGAAGGTGAATTACCTTTAAGGGTTACTTTGAGTCTAAAAAGTATGTAAATTAAGAAAATAAAAGTATGTAAATTATTGAGATAAACTGCACATTTAACAACATGACCATAATTTATATATAACATATTTTTTCCTTGTTCGACCATTTTTATTTTTTTACCTCCTTGAGCACCCAGAGCTGTTAAGACATTAGAGTTTACTTAGTTTTCTCAGTTCCTTTGGAAAGGTTTTCTGTGAACTGTTTGCTTCCTAAATAGCTCCAGACGAGCACAAACACACGCACAGTCTTTCAAAATCATTCTACTCATTGACAAACTATATTGTGTACTGTACACGCAGCTACCACATCCTGTCTTCCCTGTACCAAGATCTCTTCCCTGTTTGGGGAGGAGACTGCTACTGCCCTGAACCACAGAAAGCATAATAGAACTATGTGGTGAATGTTTAACTTTTTAAAAAATTGTTATAGTAAAAGGAACACTGAGATTATAACTCCCTCCAAAATATTCCTCCTCAGGTTGAACACACTTACCCTGTTGTCCTTGTCACTTCCTGAAGCGGTCGTGAAAGTCCTCTTTCATAAGTGTCTTGGTGAGTGGGATCAAAAATATGATGACTGCTCTTGCCAGTTCAGTGGAGAGGAAGACTCGTAGGAACCATAAGGTATGCACTCATATACCTCATCCGCTGGTCCTAACATTTTGATCACACTTCATATGTCTGGGGAAAGCAAGCCTCAGTCAAACAGAAGATATTTATCACTGGTGAACCTTTTTGGTCTAGAAGCTTTGTGTAAGTATTTGTATAATGAGTCTATCTTTTAAGGCATTTTCTGGGTCCTTTTAGGAAGTGAGACCTTGAATATCAGACACGTTACTCTTTTTTGAAGAGCAGAAGAGAAAGATGGAGAAGTCTTTATTATGTAAGGCAGTGGCTTATAAATCATTATCCAAATGGTTCATAGCTGTTCTCACTAACACATAAAAGTACAGCATGACCTTCCTCTATTTTTCCCTCCAGGGCCTGGTGAGAGAGGAGGGGCAGATTAATTATTCATTCTAGTATGACCATGCACCTTGCTACAAGGGGACAACAGCACACAGGTGACTTGTAGGGCTGGCCAAGTCATCTTCTGACTAAAGCTCTGAAAGTCTCTGGCTATGCTAAACACTGCTGAGGCAGGGATTAAGTCAGGAGCATTTCTGTGTATCTCAGATTCAACTGGAGACACAGAGTGGATGAGCCCAGTGAAAGAAGTGTAGCTGTGGAGAGAGAGGTCACATACCCGTAGACGAGCCAGCATGGTGGCGCAGGCCTATAATCCCAGCACTTGGGAGGCTGAAGCAGGAGGATCTTGCGAGTTCGAGACCAGCCTGGGCTGCAAAGTGAGCTGAGGGCCACCCTGAACTGCACAGTGAGAGCCTTTCTCAAAAATACCAAATAAATAAATAAATAATTTTTTTTTTTTTAAAAAAAGAAACCCCACAAATATTGGTAGATGAATCCCTACCGGGTCGTACACTGTCGGTTGCTACTACAAGGTTCCTTCCCACTGAATCGAGTACCTGCTACCTTTCCCCCACTATTAAATCTCTGAAGAAAACAGAGTTAGTTCAGGAAACTCTTTTGTCCATAGAGACATGTGAAAGCGTAAACCTTAAACAACTGATGCCATTTGTGACTTTTAACAAGCTAGAAGGGTTTCCTCGAAAAGTGAATATTTATCTTGCCATAATATTTACCTTCACACCGTAAGTGCTGCTATTTTCCCATGACTGCAATGAAGAACTGTGGTAAAATAAACTCACCTCTATAAGATAAATGTCAAATGTTTAATAAAAACCACCGGAGGAGCCTCCCAGGTTTACTTTGAATTTGCTGAGGGTCTGGTTCTCCAGTAAAATTTAACACACAAATTTTTCCAAATTTAAGTCTCTCTGTTCAAAACGGGGTTGCAGGGAATGAACTCTGAAAGGGTGCATGCCTTAGAGAGAAGAGTGCGGGCCTGAGGGGGTGGACGGGTGCCTTTTCCCCACTGCCCTGACACTGGTCAAGAGCCTCCTGGCCTCTGTTTCTTCTGTAAGACGAGCACCGTTAAGCAGATCATCTCCACGGCTATCCTAAGAGTCGTGATTCTGCGTCAATACATGGCCAGGCTGAAGTCCATTATTTAGCATAAGTACTGTAGTTCAATTCTTTAGATATAAGACATTGGATACAGGTTTGAGGACACAAGAAATCCAAAATGCCAGCAAGAAATCACAACATATTTGAGTCTAATATAGGTATATAAGACTCTATGTAGGAACTTGGTCTTACTTAAATTTATGTATTTTTCCCAAGGGAATTAAGAATACATGGGGTACTTGATGCTTGTCAGTCTGATTTATGCTCACTAATATTTGGGCTTATTTTCCATAAAGAGTGCTGATGAATCTCGTCACTCCCTTTGCTGAGGTATTATCTAGTTGAACTTCTGAAGGGGAGTGAAGAGGATTCCATCCAGCACAAAGGAGAACTCTTCCATTTTTCTTCCTTTTAATGTATTGGGCCTCCTTGTCATCTTGGCTCAAGCTGGTATAGCAGAATACCGCAAGTGGGGTGGTTTTCACAGCAAAAAATTATTTCTTGTAGTTGTAGAGGCTGGGATGTCTGAGATCGAGGAGATACGAGACTTTGTGTCTAGGGAGGCCCCACTCTGCTTTTACATGACACTTTCTTGCTACGAGGTCATTTTTAATGTGGCACTAGCTAAGCTTCACTAAACAGCTGTGAAAAGATAGAGATTTATAAAATCTGACAAAGGGTACAGAAAGTTACTTAAAAGAAAGCTGAAAGAACTTTAAGAAAGTGCAAAGAAACATATCAACCAAATAAAGTAAGTGATGAATAAAAATGATAAAATTTAACAGAGATGAAAGTAATTAAATTATTAAAGAAATTCTGGAGCTGAAAGGAATTAAATGAAAAACGCATTGGAGAATCTCACTAGAAGCTGACCAAGTTAAAAACAAAACAAAGAAACCTCTGTGAATTCAAGATGGGTTATTTTTAAATATAGAGTTCCAAAGTAAAAAGAAAAATCAAAAATGGACTTAAAAAGTTTGAAGAACTTACAGGATAGCAACAAAAAGCAAATATTTGAATTACACTAGTGTAAGAAGAGCGAGAGAAAGGCCCAGGAAACATACTAGAGAAATAATAGTAAAAAGTAGTTAACATCTGAGGAAAGATATAAATGTCCAGGGATGGGGTCAAGATGTTTAATTAGATTTAACCCAAACAATGCTGCAGCAAGATGTATTATAACCCATCTATCAAGAATTAAAAACAGACATGACCATGAAAACAGAAAAACAAGACAGAAGAGCATATCACATAAAGGGGAATTTCAGTCACACTGGCAGTAGACTTCTCAGCAGAAATCTTTTAGGCCAGGAGCAAGTAGTATCATATATTCAACGTGCTGAAGGAAAAAACAATACACAAAAAAGTTCCGACTGCCAGTCAAGAACGCTGTACCCAGCAAACCTGTCCTCAGAAATGGAGGGGATACGCTCTGCAGGCAAAAAAAGCTGAGAAAGTTCATCACTACCAGGTCTGTATCACAAGAAATATTGGAGGGAGTTAGTCCTTCAAGGTAAAAGAAAAAACATTAATTAGTAACACAAAGAGATAACAAAATTTAACTCACTGGTAAAAGTAAGTCAAATTCAGAGTAATCTCATGCTGTAATGGCAGAGTATGTATCATATATCTTCAATATGTGACAAAGCTGTTTAAAATGACAATAGTCACAATAATTTGTTAGGAGCTACACAACATAAACATGTAAATTTGTAATATCAGAAAAATAAAATGTGTGTGTGTACATGTGTGCATGTCTGTGGGGGGTGTGGAGTAGAAATACCACACACATGCACATACACAATAAAAAATAAGGATATATCTTCAGTCTATTCTTTATTTTACTTTGCAGAAGCTCTTTAATTTTGATGTCACTCTTTAAAGAGTGATGTAAAGTCACTCTCTCTACTTTTCTTTTTTCTTTTTAGTTTTCGTGTCCTGTGATTTTGGTGTTACAGCAAAGAAATCTTTGTGTGGACCAATCCCATGGAATTTTCCCCTAGGTTTTATTCTTCTGACTTTAGTTCCTGTTAATGTAGTAATTAAACGTAAGTCCTCCAATTACAGCTATTACATTTAGCTCACTAGTCTACGTCAAATTGGTTTTTGTATGTGATGCAAGAAAAGGTTCAGTTTCATTCTTCTATATATAGATATTGTGTTCAGTTTTCTCAACACAATTTACTGAAGTAAATTTCAGTCCATTTTCTCTCTGGAAACCCGTTCAATATGAAGAACCAAACATAAAAATGAAAATGCATTCTATAACTAAGCATTAGCAGCCACTTTTATGTGTGCATGTCTGCTGTCACGCATGGCACTGCATTTCCAGAAGACAGCTCTAGGAATAAAGCTGTGGATATGATAGCCATACAGAAACTATAACGCATACGCCCTGTGCATATGAGTTCCCTCATGAACTCAAACTCTTCAGAACAGTATAATACACTCACCAGAACATTGTGGAAATGTGCACACACAAAGATCAGCAATAACAAAATCGCTGAGACATGGGTGGCAAAATGTCATTATAATTTTATAGAGAAGAAAAAAAAATCTGCTGCCAAAAGGTCAAGTATCTTGTTCAAAGTGCTGCAAAATAGCAGAGTGTAGCCCTGGAATTATTAACTTCTGTTTTCTAATCTAGTGAACCCAGGGTTACAGAATCCGACTGGGAAGGTCAAATTATCGGCATTGTGCCAGGAGACAGTGATGCCACAGGGGTTGCTCTGCTCTTTTTTCCCTCGCCTGGGAGTCACTTGATGACTTCGGCCTCAGCAGCTCTCTCCATCCTGGGGACACTGCATCTGAAACCAGACTACATTAAAAGTCAGGACTGGTAACTGCCTGTGAATTTCAGATCTCCTGTGCTCTAGACTACTCAATATTTTTATCTAATCAGAACCTCCTTTTGTTCAGTGTGTGTTTCTTTTGTTAGGAAACGGCCTGGTGATCACTTCAGAAGGGTAAGGGTCTTTTGGTTGGAAACACCTGGAAAACTAAACAGCAGAAGCAGTACCAGGGTCACTGACACAGAGGTAGGACAGACTGGTTTCTCCACATCTGTGCTCATGCCTTTAAATATTGGCCTATGTCTAAATGAGAACTGAAAATATCTCTGGAAAGGGGCTTTATAACAAATAAATGATTGCCATTTTTATTTGGCAGGGACATAACACAAAGTTTTGACACTGCTAACCAAGACTTCCTTCAAACTCCTTCCTACTTGGCACATGGACCGTACGTTTGGGGGATACTCTCTACAATAGTGCTCCTTTTCTTCATTCCCATCTGTCTCCCGTCATCAAATGTGGAGGGTATTCTCAGATTTAGGTGTTTATAAAAATTACAAAGTGCTGTTGAGAATAGCAAGTCTCTCATCCTGATATCAGAACTTTTACTTAAAGCTAAGAAACTGGATGAAATAACAAAGGAGTACACAAAAATAATAAAACACTAGGGACTGAGACCTGGAACAGTCCAACATTGAGAAAAAGGAAAAAAAGGAATGAACGGGCTACTGGAAACCAGCAACTAACGGGATAGAAGAAATGCCCCCAGGAACCTTGTTTTAATGTAAGATGAGAGAAAAAATGTACTGAGGAAGAAACAATCACCTCCTTAAATTTGCTGCAGGGGTGCAATTGGAAGACCAGATTTAATCACCTGGGATGAATGTAGATGCCACTGGTGATACTTACAGAGGTGCTTTTGGTGGGTTGGTGGGGCAGTATCTGATTGGGGTGATTTTAAGAAAGAATAGAAAAAAATGGAGATAAGTGTACAAGGTTGTTTCAATGATTTTTTTTATGGAGTAGTAGCTGTTAGAGAAGGTGGAGCAAAGAGATTTTAAAAAATTTGTTTCCAAATTGGGAGAAATAGTGGTATATATGTAAAATGATAAAAATACTAAAATCCTGCAGAGAAAAAAATAGGATGAGGTTGAAAGTCATAGGGAGAATTGCACTGTTCTTGAGCAGTTGACAATGGACATAATCTTAATATACATACTGAAATATTGAATTCAGCTAGAAGCGTGGGTGTTTGGATCCCATGGCAACATCCTGCATAAGTCCAGCCGAAGACCTGGATCCCATGACAGTGTCCTCCAAGAGTCCAGCTGGAGGCTTAGAGTCCATGACAATGTCTCATGCAAGTCCGTACCAAGGATCAGCCCTAGAAAACCCCAAAGGTCAATGGTGGAAGCTAGAAAGTCTGTGCCAGCAGGCTGAGGGATCTGCACTGGAGCCAGGAAATAGCTCTGAAGGTAAGGGCCAGAGCTCCCTCAAAGAGAACCGCAGCCATCCTCAGCGACAATGAGGACCTCAGCTCCTCCAACAATGACAGCAGCTGGGTTCATATCAGGAAAACCAGCATGACAAGCTTCTCCAGCAACAGCATGACAAGCTTCTCCAGTAACCTTCTCCAGATCACAGAAGGGATCTGGGTGATTCACGAAGGACCGGAGGTTAAAGCGGCTAAGGAGGGAAATAAAGAACTTAAGGTTGTAGGACAGTCAATTAGAGATCTTGCTGGGATTGAGACTCTTAAAGAAAATGGAGACATGGGAGGTGATCCGCAGGAGGAGGGGCGTGTAACTAGGAGAGCAGAGGCTTCATTATGGCCACGGTGGGGTCTGGAGGAGGACCGTGACACACAGGTCCTTAGGGTGGCGTACTGGTGGTGCTGCAAAACTCCAGAGCACTGGGAGATCAATTGGTTGAAGGAAAATGGGGTGAGGACTAGAGTAGGCGAGGACGTATTGTTAGGGATGAGGACAAGTGAGCTGAGTGGGAGGGCAGAGGAAGCCACTGGATGACAGCAGCAGTGAAGGGCTGGGTGACTCAGTGTACTGAGATTTAAAGATGGGGATTCCTATTTTCAAGAAGAGGGAGTTCTGCTGGGAATTCAGCTCAGCGGCACAGCACCCGCCTTGCAAGTGTGAGGTCCTGAGTTCTATTCCCAGTACCCCCTACGAAAAAGAGGGGGTTTTGGTCTGAAAGTAGCAATGACAAGCATGAAGGGCATCGTCCATGCCCTGCCTTAGAAGGACAGAGCTGTGGGAAAGCAGAGGGGCACCATTTGAGAGGGGTGTAGGAGAAGCACTGTCCCCCAGGGAAGAGCCAGATTCTAGTCAGGACAAGGACAGGAAGAGAATATTCAGAGACCAGGTTCTGATTAGTAACTGGTCTTCCTCATAACTGTTCTTATAATATTCAAGTAGGAACTCCACCAACATCTATGCATTTTACAAGGCCATCATTCAAAAAATTGGGTATTTTATCTAATATTTTGTCCACATTCATATTACCCAGAAGAGAATATCCTTGGGGTATTCTTATACATTCCAGCTGAAATGGGCCATGGAAATTCTGTTTATTTAGCTTAAGATTTTCACTGTGCAAATGATCTTTAACTACTTAATTGACTTTAATAGATCCAAAGTAGGAAAATCTGCATGCTGGGCTGAGGTTTTATAGGCTTATATATTTGGGTGGTGTAAGGATAGAAAACTAAAGCCTGTAGATTACTTATCATTACTACGGTCAGAAATAGGAATTGGAAAGAAGTTAACAGTCTTGTAAACCTAGGAGTTTCTTGCTGCCGAAAGTAGTTTTAAAATGTACAGAACAAAGGGATAGACTGGCCTTGTAAATTGTGGGTATTTGTTTATTTTTGTTAATTTTCTTTGTGTAATAAAATGGCTTTTATTTTGTTAGCCAGTATTTAAAGTTTTAGTTTTCTTCCAATTGATACACCATGGGCAATAAATTATGCACACTGCTGCTAAAAACAAGCTAGTTTTTTTTTTTTTAAAGAAAAAAGGCAATAATTACTAAAGACCAGAATTATAGTCCCCATTAAAACAGATAATGCGGGCCTACAACTCTTTGCCTGTCTCTGCTACGAGCAAAATGGCAGTTGGTATTTACAAGCTGCAAAACACGCCCCAAATTACCGGCTCCACGGTGCTAAGAACATGGAGGAAAGAACAGTGCCGGAGTAAAGCACCGCACCCCCGCCCCGCCCCAGCCCGGGAGTCCAGGGCTCTGACCATCCTGAGGCTGATTTTCCTCATCCTGCTCCAGCTTGCACACGTCACTCATCTTCCTTTAACGGGAACGGCTAAATTCTGTTTTCCAAATCCTGTGCGGTGGTAACTCCCTCTTGGATTTTTTTTTTTTTTTTTTTTTTCTGATTACCGTTCTTTATTTCCTTGGGTTGTCCCAAGTGGAGAATGTGAAAGTAAAAATGGGAAGAATCACAAGATGGAAATTGCATTTGGAGACCGGACAGGAATGGTGTTTCTCCACCGTGCTCCTTGGGAGAGAGCTCTGTGGTAGGTGACACTTTCTCTCGTTTTTCTCCGGTACCAGGAATTGAACTCATGACCTTGTGCTTGCCAGGCAAGCGATGTGCCGCTGAGCCAAATCCCCAGCCCCGATGACACCTTCTCTAACCTGCTTTACTCACTTCCTTTGCCCATCTTACTCTACCACATATAAAGGCATGCAAATAGAAGGACATTCCTGGCACCAGAATATTGAAAGGACTTGTGTCCATTTGGGAATTTTTGTAGTGAACTTCTGTGATGCCAGTAGCACACAGAAAAAATATTGAGGCGCCCAGAAAAAGAATTACTCAACTGTCCATCACCACACCCTTGACCTTCTCTTACACTGATGCGATAAATATTGTTTTTGGAGGGGATGAATTTTGCTTTTATGCCACTCAGGAAATTTTCCTTCTCTAAACTGAGCTTGAGATATGCAGTGATTTCTCCCATGGTTTCAGAGGGAACTATGAAAGTAAAGTTTCCCAGACTTCTTAGGTATCTATGCAACAAAGAGGTTTGGGTGTCCTTAGCATATTACCCTGGTATCACAGGGAGATTCCAATAATTAATGCAGTAGTAATGGTGACATGTTACAGGCTAATGGAAACAGTAATAGCTGCACATCAAAACTAGTTGTTGTTGTAGATTTCTTTTCTTGTGATACTGGAGGTTGAAGCCAGGGCCTTTGCACTGAGCTACAACCCAAATCCCTTTTTAAAATTTTATATTTTGAGACACGGTCTCACTACATCTCTAAGTCACCCAGGTGTGGGCTTGAACTTGGGATCTTCCGGCCTCAGCCTCCAGGAGTGCTGGAATTATAGATGTACACCACCATGTGCTATTTGTGAGTTCAGCTAGGAGGGGTCACTTTGAAACAAAGTTAACGCTGAAGCTCTATGTACAATCATGGATCCCTAACCTTTGTAGCATCTGAAATCCAACTTGGGGGACCTTTTAGTGGAAAATTTTAAATAAATAAAATGTTCCGAGGGCAAGAATATTTCAATAGATAGTTCAGTTTTCACTACCATTTCCAAAAAAGTGATAGAATTTCTTTTCCTTGCTCTTAGTGTGCATAACAGAATTTTTGATGATTAATTGTGACAAAATAGTTTTGAACATCATTCTTGACTTGGAATGCTATAAATGTATAGTTCTCCATCCTTTCAAAGAGCATTCACATTCCTCTGACTTCCTATAGATAAAACCGTTGGATCTCTGCTCAAAACTCTAAGCAAGAAAAAATAATTTTTTTTTATTAATGTAACTTGGTGTGGCTGTTCATATAGAAAAGCTGTTATGTTCCTTCAACCCTCCAATGTTAAATTTGTGATAAGGGGTTCATATATGAGTTTAACATCATAATTAAGTCATACTATATTGTTGTTTTCTATTTTAAAGAGAGTAAAAATAATAAAAAAAATTAACAACAATACAAAGCTTCACTAAACAAGATGGTAGGAATTCAACAATGGTTGTTATATTGCATATTGTTGTTGTCAAAGTAGTTGCTCAGATTACCAGATATAAGCATGTAAAATTGGTCAAAATAGAAAAATTAAGCATTAGCTGTTCCTTTTAATAAGCCAATAGAAATTAGTAGCACAATTATCTTATCTATCTTGTGTGTGTGTGTGTGTGTGTGTATATATATATATATATATATATATATATATATATATACATGCAACTACAGACCATAGTCATAAGTGAAATAAATCAGATCCATATGTGTGAACATCATATTGTCTCCCTAGTGTAAGAACCTGAAAGAATAAATAAAGTCCAAAAGGGACAATAGATATTGTGAAAGGAAAGAAACTGCTAAAAGGAAAGAACAACTGGGATGAAGGAAAGGAGAAAAGAAAAAAAGAAGGCAGGCAAATTTTATATATATATATATATATAATAGTATATGTATATATATAAAATAGTATATGTGTATATATATATACTATTTTCTATTTTTTGGAATAACTTTAAACAGAGATAAAAATCTCCTGGAACATGCAGGAGATAAAAAGAAGTAAAAATTATCAAGACTCAATACAAATATGTATTGATTTCCTATGATGAATGTAATTACTATGTGTTGCAAACATAGTAATAAAAATAAATTTAAAATCTGTAAGGAAAGTGGTGGAACCATCTGACTTCATAAAGAATAATTTTTAAATTGTCAAGTAATTTATTCAGTGTCTTATTATCTATGTTAGGTACTATGTTTCTTATACAAGAAAAAATCTTGCAGTTTTTATTAACAAGTGAGCCTTGTCAGGATGTAACATGTCCATATGAAACACATGAACTATAACTATAAATGCTTATGGTACCAAAATTAATAGAATATACTACAATATTATTAATAAGTTACAAGGGGTTCTCATTAAATGCAAATTTGAGCCTGAAAGTCAGTAACTGGACCCAACCTTACGCGTTTCTAAGCAATTTCAGGTACAAGGATTCTCGGTGTGTGGCCTGCCCATCAAGTTAGGAGGATATAAATCAGCATTGTCCAATGGAAGTATAATTTGATCTAAAAATGAGAGCCACACAGGTAATTTTAACTCTTCTCATGGTCATGTTAAAGAAGTGAAAAGAAACAGGTAAACTGAATTTTAGTGTTATTTTGATTTAATCTAATATGTAGTATTTTATCATTTCAACCTATGATCAATATAAAAATTACTGATACATTTTGTAGTCTGTTTTTCACTTTGAGACTTCAAAATCCAATGTATGTTGTACAGCTATAGAGCAGACTGACTGTATTTCAAGTGTCTGATACCACAAGCGGCTGGTGGCTGTGGACTAGATAAAACAGATATAAATAGGTATGAGTGCCATGAGACTGGACAGAAAGCAGAAAATCACAGGCAATTTAGGGAGAATTGGCAGGATCCTTGACACTGAAGGCTAGCTAAAATTTACCAAGGAGACGGGGAGGGCGAGAGTAGAGCAGCCTCAAATGAGAAAGCATCTGGTCGACCTTGCTCATTTAGAAGTTTAGTGATACCCAGACTCCAAAGCTTTGAAAGGAAGTGACAGTATCATTCCTAGCCAAAACGTGAATATGTTCTTACCTTATTTCTGCCGCGAACTGCAGGTGAGACAAGAAAAGGGAGCTATGTACAATTTGTTGCCATATGAAGGATGTGAGAAATGTATGGTATTGGCCTTTAACATGGAAAGACAGCCACCAGGTAAGGGCTGAACAAACATTAAAGTTTGAGAGACATTAGCCAAGTCTTCTTGGCATTACGTGAAAGTACTTAGATCCCTGCCATATCTGTGAAATTCTGCAACCATTGTTTTGAGCATATGGTTTTGGAAAGAAATTTGTTACAAAGAGAGGTTAATGGAGCCTCTGCTCAATCTGTCAGTGCAGGTGATGACATTTACACTGGAGATACTTGTGACAGTAAGAGGTCATGTATGTCGAGAACAGAGAGTGTGACCCTTGATGGACGGCCAGCAGCTTACTGCTGCTCTGACTGTGATAATCATCAGCATCGCTGTCACTGTGTTGTGGTCCTGTGAAGCCCACCTGCACGAACCTGCTCATTGCCTGAGTGGAAGGAGTGGGCAAGACGCGAAAGTTCACCAAGTACTGCAGCCTTCCTTGCCCCAGACAAAGCTTTCTCTGTCTCACACTCTCACTCCTGAATTTAGGATTCTTCTACCTCTAAATCCACGTTGCTCATCCTCCTCTCCCAGAAGCCATTTCTGAGCTAGAAGGTGCCGAAGTAAACTACTGGTATATCTCCTCGCAGGGTTTGCTGTAACAGGAGTAATAATCTCAAAACAAACGCATTACTAAAACTAGATTTGTAGTCATAGAGTATATGTTTATGCTCTATGGCAGTCATAGGCTTATGTTTTTCAGGGGGGAAGAACATTGCCAAAGATACCCACAGAACATTTCACGGACCCCCTTTCCTGAAGAAAACTAATTTCATTACTGCCACACTGACAACCACGTGAGGCAGTTTAATGAGTTTCGTCCTTTCTTAACACAAATCCTGGAATAACCTTATCTGACTACCCCCCTTCCCCCAAGTAGCCTGGAGTGTCTTATTTTCAGAGCTACAGCTTCCACCTTCCCTCCTGATGTCCAGAGTAACTTACTGTTAGCATTGTTATGAGTCATTGAAGAGAAATTCAAGTCACCTATTAAATCAGAGAACCATTTGGGGGAAAATAGTTATTTTATACTTCATTGAAGAGCTGAATTACAAAAGCATCATTTTATGTTTACACCATTGAACTCCTTTAGGAAATGTCACAGGGGCACCAGAAATGGGCAATTCATGACTCTCACACTGGATGAAATTCCTTTCTTTGGCATTGTTTTTATACTGTTTCAAGCAAGCAACCAAATGTCAACTGCTGTCACCATCTCCACGGAATGTTTTAATTAACCCCTTCTGTGGTAAATGACTAGCCTTTCACCCACCTTCCTGGTTTCTGTAATGTTTCTCTAATCGGTGGTGAAATTGGCCATTTTGTTCATTGAGCTGTCAGAGAAACCTGTTTTGCACAAAGCATGCCTCCAGATGTGGGGTAGGAGCTCATGGGGAGGCGATGATATGTCATGCTCTCTCTCTTGTTAAGAAGCCTGCCCACCTGCCTCTGACTACCTGGTGGCTCACCTTTCCCTTTTGCTTGACTTTCAGATCTTACAGACTCCAAATTTTAATAACTGTCCTAAACCACAGAGAGGACAGATAGTTGAATAGGATCACAATAATTGGCATTGAGAATATTTTGTGTGTTAGCATATGTTTGTGTTTTCTATTTACTTATGTTTCCTTATTATATATTCAGAATGATCAGAAGCAATGTGTCTTGAGAGCAATTTTCAATAAAAAAGACAAGAATATATTTTCATTTTTTTTTCCAATAATAAAAATTATTTATTACCTGATTACATAGAACTCTCCTAGACAGTATGTGGTATATATAAAAAAAAGAAACATCCCTGGAAAGTATCCGCTCTTTGTCTTTTCATGTGAATAGTGAGATTAAATAGTACTGGGGATTGAACCAAGCAAGGGCTTTTGTACTGAGCTACATCCCTATCTTTTTATTTAATTTTATTTGATGTCACTTTTTATTGGGGCTGGAGATTTAGCTCAGCAGCACAGTGCCGACCTGGCAAGCGCAAGGTCGTGAGTTTGATTCCCAGTACTGGAAAAAAACAAACAAAAAAAAACAAACAAAAAATGTTACTTTTTATTTTGAGACAGGGTCTTGCTATGTCACTGTGTTACTCAGTTTGGGCTCAAACTTGCAGTCCTCCTGCCTCAGCCTCCCAGAGTACTAGGATTGCATTACCATGCCCAGGTGAGATTCGTATTTTAACCTCTATTTTACAGAGAAAGAAACTGATTGAGGATCAGAATGTTTAAATATTGAACTTGAAATCACATAGCTGGTCAGTTGAGAAGCCAAAATGTAAATTCAGGTCTATGTTGTCATAAGAGTTTTGATTGCTGAAATTTAAGTTAATACGTCGCTAAGCACTGCATTAACTCTGTAAACTACACACCAATACCATAGAGGAGGTACCGTAGTTACGCTTGTCTCACAGATAAGGAAACAGACTCAGAAAATTTGGTCTAGAGCCATGCAGCCAGTAAGCAGGACCCAGATTTGTGAATACTAGAAAGCTGGTAGAAGGGCTTCTCCTGCAGAGATGGTTCAACCTCTTGGACTTCCAGGTCAGTTGCCAGGATTCCAGTGCTGGAATTTAAGGTTTGAATACCTTCAAGTAGGCTACTTCATGTCTCTGTGCAATTGTATTTCCACTTTTGATTTTCTTTTTTTTTTAATTCAAAAATGAAAGGAGGAAAACATTAACAGACAGCCTTTTACAAAATAGCAAAAGAACAGTCCAGACAATACAGTTACAAATAAAGTGGTAGGAAATTAACAATGCTTCTTGTATTACATATTGATATCTTCAAAGTAGTTTCTCATGAAAATAGAAGCATGCAATATTGATCAGTCAAGGACTCACTGACAGTTTCTTTCAGCAAAGAAATAGAAGACAGTAGAACAGCTATGTTAACTATTCTGTATATACATACATACAAAATTTCTCCTTCTTTCCCTTCTCTTTTCCCACATCCCAGCTGCCCTTTACCCTTGAGTGTTTTCCTATCATTTCAC
>NW_004955435.1:895162-919039 GCF_000276665.1 Chinchilla lanigera
CTCTTCTCGATTGGATGGTTTGTGCTGAGAAGTCTGCCGTGATTCTGATGGGCTTTCTTTTATAGGTTATCTGTTTCTTTTCTCTGGCAGCTTTTAATATTCTGGGTTTTTTTGCTGGAGATCTGGGAACTTGACTGTTCTATGTCTGGGTGTAGTTTTATTTTGTTTGTGGTTGTGTGGAGTTCTATATGCCTCGTTTAACTATATATCAGGTTCTGTTTCCGTGCTTGGGAAATTTTCTGCTATTATTTCTACAAATATTCTTTTTATGTCAGTTGCATTGCCTCCTGCTGTTTCATTGACTCCTATAAGTCATACATCATTCCTCTTTGCCTCATCTTGCAGCTGTTGAATTGACTTTTCCTGGATCCCTGTTGATTTTACAAGATTTTTTCTTTCACGGTCGCTAGCTGCGATGCTGTCTTCAAAGTCTGAGATTCTATCTTTAGCTTCATTCATGTGGTTTTGGTAGCTTTCGATGGCAGCTTTGTTTTCCTGGAAGTCTCTTTGAATCTGGTTCATGCATTCTAAGTCCTTTCTATATTTTTCATTTAACACTTCTGTCCCTTGCCTTTGTTCTTCTATTTTCTTATACGTTTCTTCTTCAGAATTTTTGAGCAGTTCCTTCATTATTAGTGTCATTTCATTTTTTGCCTGAGAGATTATTTCTTATCTCGTCTCTTCTATGGCCTTATGGAGTTGTTTCTTTACTTCCATTGCAATCATTTCAGCTATTTCAGCATGTGTTTATGAAGTTCTCCTATGTCGATGTCTCCTGGACTTGTTCTGAGTGGAGTGGAGTTCTGGGATTGTGTTTTAATCCTTCATTTTGTCATGTTTGCTACTGGATGCAGAAAGCTCAGTTTCCCTTTTCAGTAGCTGCACAGCAAAGGCCATTATTGTCCCTAGTTTTCCTGCTGGTCAGGTTTGCCCCTGAGTGACCTCTGAGAAATGCTACTTAGTTTCGGGTTTTCCAGCAGTTGTTGGTTTGTGTGTAGTTATCCCATCTCAGATGCGGGTATTGGTATCAGCTGATGGCAGACCATCTGATCCAGCATCCCCTTGCAGTTCAGAGCACGTGCACAGTCCAGACTCGGGTTGCACTGGTGTGACAGTCCTGGTCCAGTGGAGCTATGTCCCCAGGCAGTTCAGGGTACAGGCAAAACCCAGACACATACTACAGGGTTGACAGTTTGTGAACTACCTGATTCTGTGTCTCCAGTCAGTTCAGGACACATACAGTAACCAGACACATGCCAGATGGGTAGCAGTCACAGACTGCCAGTGCCTTGGACCTGCTAAGGGCTCCAGGCGAAAGTAAAGCACAGACTTGAACTGGGGGACCAGCAGCTCTTGGAGCACTCCCTCACTTGGCACAGGGTGTGCACAGGGAGGGGCTACACAAGCCTGCCCCAGCCAGAGAAGTCCCTGGGGCTTCTGAGTGAGGACCTCTTGTCTGCTGCAGATGCAGGGAGGGCAGAGACTCAGTCTGTAATGGCGGCAGGGTCCTGGGTCACCCGCTCTGCCCTCAGGAAGTAGATGGGAAATACCTGGCTCTCTCCACGAGTTTCAGCTGGGAACCGTGGCAGTGTGAGCAAAGCAAGGACTCAAACCACAGGACCAGCAGCTCGCGGAGCACTCGCTCACTCGGTGCAGGGCGCAGGCAGCCCACTTTTGATTTTCAAGATGAACTACAAGATTATTAGGACCAAGCCTTGTGTAGAGTAAATGTACAATAAATGCTGTTAAAGTTATTTGTTGGTTATTTCTGCTTTCAGAAGTTCTTGCATCACTAACCAGCAACCTTTCATTGCCTCTTTGATACACCATAACATTTTTTCTTATTTATTTTTCTGGATTTGTTATTGCATAAATTTTTAATTTAAATTTGGTGAAAAATGTTCCAAGGAGTTAGAACTTGCAATAATCATTACTCAATTTTGTGGCAAATTGCATTTCAAGTGAAATTTCAAAGGACATGAATTCTGGTCACAGAGGTGTAGAGAGGGAAATGTGCTTTTTTCAATTAGAGAATGCATTGTTTTTCAATGAGGGGATGCACTCACAGATCCGCAGGAATTCTCAGAGACAAATCTGGATCGTAGCTGCAGGTGGAGAAAACTGTCTGAGGCAGGCGGAGGAAGATGTCTAAGGCCCTGTGTCTTGCTCTTCCCACAACTGAATCTGTATTGGTGGAATATTTGGGAGGCTGCATCTTCTTGTCTGTGGCCATTTGAGCAGGGGCCCCCTCTTAATTCTTGATTTGACTTATGGAATATGCTTTGGAATTTACTTCTTAGTATTACAGTTGTATTTACCATATCAGTGCAAACCAGGTAAGGTAGAAATGCCTCAGTTCAAAACTAACCTTTACTGAGCATAAAGATCTATGAGACTGTCATAGTTGAAGTGAATTTTACACTTGCTTTTTCATAGGATATTAAATTTTTCATCACCTTAGTTGGTGAAGTTTCTTGAATTCGGTATAATTAAAAGATTATAGGACTGAGGCCTCTGAGAGTTTCACTTTATTTCTGACACTGCACAGTAATATAAATTACCCTCAACAGTTTGGGTCTCAGTTTTCCCACAGGTAAAGTGAGTGATGTGGACTAGATGAAGGTGAGAAAGCTGTAGCCTACATGTCCAATCCCAAATGCCATCAGTGCTGTAAACATTGGAACACAAAAGAGCAGAACTTAGTGACTGCAGCACAAAGCCTGAAATATTTATTTTTACTTTGTTTTAAAATTATTTTTAATATTGAATCGTACTATGCTGCACATAGGTAATCAAGTAAACTCGAATCCACATTCAAGCAAGATCTTGACTTTGTGGGCTCAAAGGATTCTCTTGGTTTAGCCCCCTAAATACCTAGGGCTATAGTTATGCCCGCCACGCCCAGCACAAAATCTGAAATATTTATGGTCTTTCTCTTCAGAGAACAAAATTTCTGATCCCTGAATTTAATGATCTCCAAGGTCACTTTTGCCTCTAAATTAGATCTACTTCTTGCCTGCCAAGTGATTTTTAAGCGAGTAACTTAACCTTTATAGATTTCATTTTCTTTATCTGTAAAGCAGGAAAGGTAATAGAAGAAAATACTTCAAAGACTTGTTGGGTAGATTAATCGAGGTAATCCACGTGGAAGGCACAGTGTCATCAAAGCACACCACAGAAGCACACATCTGTCATCATCACCCTAAATAATAGTGATACCAGTTTTTTTATTTTACTAAAATATTAACATATATAGTTGTATACAATTCCCACAGTTCTGTTTCAAATAATTTTAGACTCTTATCTCATGGAAGACTTAACACCATCATCAGGAATGTATAGACCTAGCTGAAATAATGCTACCACCAGTATCTGGGCCCTCCCTGGCCCTCCCTGGGACAATCCTGTGAGTTCTCCTTCTGTGCATGATAATTGGAAAGATGCTCTGAAATCTTTGAAAACATGGATCTCACCATGTATTTTCTGTACAAGTTATGTAGAGAGGTATCTAGAGTTTTAAGTCAATACAGAATCTAGACAAGATAGGAAAATAAATGACCCTGTGGGTTTGCACAAAAAAATGGCCTATTCACTGTGCTCATCTACTAACCTTAAAACCATAAGCACCTGAAGGTAGAAGTGGAAAATGTTATTTGAACAGTTCAGTTGTCTCTGGGCTTTTTCTCAGGGGCAACATATCTTATCACATTTTATGGTTGAGATTCATTTCCCCTATGCATATAGGGAGAGGTAATATTCTTAGTTTCTTTGTCCAAACATAGTCAGGATCATTGGGAATAAAATCTGTTCTCTGAGAAAGGAATCCAGGCATCTGGTGGTTCCAGTATTTTCCTCTGAGTTTTGTAGAAAGGTGAAGACTGCTCCAGGAAAAAGCTAATCAACTCCCATGGAGGAAAGCTGGATTCTCAGGACTGCCTTCCATGGTAGGGAGCTACAAAAAGACAGTCAGTGCTCATCTCTAAAGCTATGTTGCATCTGCTTCAGCAGAGACGCTGCTTGATGTCACAGTGGCTGTCTAAAAAACAATCCTTTTCAAAAGAGCATAGAGGAATGATCTCAGATACAAATGAAGTGCAAAGTCCAATCCATGATTTTGTGTCAATGTTTCTCAGTTATGAGGCTGCAAAATGATGAATTCCATTGTAGTGAATGTCAATATTTTACACTGAACTTTCAAAAACCAACAGCTTTTGAAGTGTTTCCAACCCCAGATAATGAAAATGGAATTTACCAGGAGCTTGTCTTTGCAAACAGAAGGTGGGAATGGAGACAAAAGGCCAGACAATTGGGACTCCTGGGACAACCGGGCTTATGTTCCTAATACTTTAGTGGCTTGTGCAATTTTAATAACACAAAACAAGTTCTTCAAGTGTGAGTCAATAGGATTATTTTCTTAATTGCTCCCAAATTATTTTTCCTTTTTAGCGTAGGTACTCTTATTCAATGTCATCTGAAGTCAGGGTTTTGTTTTTTAGAAATGTGTTTATGCAGATAGCTCATCACAGTGGCATAAATGCTGCTTGTTGAGCACAAACTGGATCTCTCAACGTTCACATATGGATAATGCACTTAGCTAGAACTGGGCCTCCCACTGGATAAATGAGTACTATGGTATTTTGCTAGGTGAAGGGAGATGATTTATATACGGAAGCCGGAAATTAGGTGTGGCCTGCAATTACAAAATCCCAGAGCACATGCACATAACAGTTCCCAAATCCCTGCATGTAGACTTCTCACAAGAACTCAAGCATGTAGAGCGGGTTTCCTTTCCTATTTTTTAAAAATATAGACTCTTTTGCATGTGCTTTGTCCAAGTCTTTGTTCTAGACAAGAATACAAAAACCACCTCTGGAAGCAGACCCCCAAACCTGGTAATATTTGGCAAGCCAGCCAAGAGGGCCATTTTGGGAATGTTTTTTGTTTCTCTAAGAAAGTGCTTTTCTTTCCCACTCACTCCCTGTGCGGGGAACTCAGGAAGCTTTCTCACGGCACCTGGAACAGTTTCCTAGTGTGTCCCACCCTGTGGGAGTGGGAAGGGAACACACATAGCTTTGTGTTTTCCGAGCCAGAAAGAGACCCAGAGTTCCTCCCCAAGGTTATCTCTCTTTTTCTTTCTTCTCTTTCCTGTTTTGAGTCACTTGTGGAAACAAGTCAGAAAAGACTACCAGAGAGCCTGTTATTAACCCAGGCTCAGAACAGATTGTTCAGATTCCATGTGTGCAACTGGAGTTTAGAATACCTTTCCCTCCTCGTATTCCTGTTCTCTACAATACTTCACTCAGCTTCCTCACTCTTTTGGGACTTGTAGCTTGTCTCTGACCTAGCCCTTATTGTGCTCAAAATTTCATCTGCACTTTTTTCCTAGATGGCCTTTATCTCTGGGTAGCATGAATGAGTTGCTTTCTCAGGGCCTCTTTTCATCGCAGTCCATCTTTCTACCATGAACGCCAGCCATTCATGAATTAGTCACATGGGTTCACTATGTTTGTCAGCCATCTTGGTTGGTCATATGGGTCAGTCACACATGCTTGTTTGCCTTTTTTTTTTTATTTTTTCAACTGACCTCATGAATACTAAGAAGTCTCAATTTGTAGGTAAGAGCTAAGCATTGGCTTTTAGGGAACAAGGCTCTTCCCCTTTTCTCTTTTGCATTAGGTTAAATCTTCTCTTTGTTTCTTCTGTCAGAAATTCAGATAATTTAGAAACACATGCCTGGTGGATTGAACAGAGCAAAGGAACAGCTTATGTTCAATAAATGTTAACTCAAGTGGCTATGAGTGTATAACAATAGAGCCATCCTTATACTTAGAACTTTTAAAGGTTCTTGTATTTCTACTACCTTATACAAAGTACCAAAATTTCCATTATAGGGTAAAAGTAAGGGGGTATTTTTCAGGTGTCTAAGAGAGTCCTCAGATGGAGCTCCACCCTGATTTGAGACCTCCAGGGCTGCACCCTGATCTCTTAAGAGTTTACTGTTTTTAAGAGAACCCTGATATAAGGGGATCCCTTGAAGGCTCTACCTTAATCTCTTAAGAGTGTCTCAGGTGACTAAGGGAGTGTCTGGGTAGGGTCTCCACACTGATCTCATGGAAGTTCCCAAGGGAGATACTAGACACTCCATCTACCCTTCTCTCTAAAGAAGCAGTGGGTCAATGTACTGTGAGAAACATTGAGCTGATTCTGACAGCCTTGCCATTCGGATGAAATAGGAAATGGCAAGAGACGGGAACAAAATGGCAGTCTGAATTACCACACTATTTTTCAGCTAGATGTTTTTTCTGCCAAAGGTAAGCAAAGTGATTTCATCCCTCATGTTCAGGCTTTTCTGGTTCTTTATCTTTGGAAAGGCCCAAGAAGCATGGAACTTAAAGAGGCCTCCAGAGGAAAAAACTGATACTGTTGAAGATTCTGCCCTCAGATGATTACCTGTCTCTTAGAGGGATATGGGTTTTTCCCACCTATTTCCACCAGCAGCTAGCACCTCAGAGAGACCTAGTATTCTCATATATGACCCATTTACTGGATATGGCCTTTTCTGTGTTCAACAGCTGAGATCTAGATGAAGATAAAAGGAGAAGGGCTGGGGAAGAATAAAGAAGGACAGACTAAACTAGGGCTGTTGCTAAGCACACCCAAGTTGTCCAAGGGAAAACCCAGGGCAACCAAGGCTTGAAGAAAACTGGACACTGGGCATGTGACTGCCTGGACCTCGCTCCATGTGTCAGGTGGCTGAGGTGCCTGACTCACAACACTGGAGGACTGACTTTCGCCTTCCACAGGGGCCAGGCATCCAAAACCCTCACTTCCCACTCCAGGGAAGAGGACTGAAGGGGCTGAGGAAATCTGCATTGCCCTCTCCACAGACATCTCTGTGCCTTGCAAGGGACCCTGGGTGACCCTGGACATCACAGATAACCAATTTCAATACCTTTGGCTTTGTTTTAACTTCCTTCTCTGGAAAACTCTTCTCTAGATCTATAGCCATAATTGGGGTTGAGGATAGCCCTAGTTTGGGCATCTTTACCCCTGCTCTGGTATGTCACTTCAAAGCCCAAGTGTTTTTTTTTTTTTTTTTTTTTTTTTTTTTTTTTTATTTTAAAGATAAAAGGAGGGAAACATTAACAGACATACAACATTTTACAACATATCACAAGCACAATACAGACAATACAGAGTTACAAACAAAGTGGTAGGGAATTAACAATGGTGGTTGTATTACATATTGATATCTTCAAAGTAAATGTTGATTTTTTTTTTTTTTTTTTGGTTTTTCTCCGGTACCGGGAGCCGAACTCACAACCTTGCGCTTGCCAGGCAGGCGCTTTTGCCGCTGAGCTAAATCCCCAGCCCTCAAAGCCCAAGTGTTTAACCCTCTGACTATTTAATTGTGCTACAGTGTCCTACCCACTTATTAGAAAGAGATTTGCTAGCAAAATTGGGAAGTAATTCCCCAATTCAAGCAAAGGCCAAAACTGATTTTACCTTTTGGGACTATGGCAGGGTTCCCTGACCTAACTAGTCAACTGGTAGACTTTATAGCATGGTATGTAGAATACCTGGGAGGGCAATAGCAGCTACAGCTGTGCTAATCAAAGAAATTATGAAACTAACTTTGGGGCAAATACTAGAAGTCCTACCTCCCCATCAGGTCAAGGCTATTCTTGAGACAACGGTTACTTGTGGCTGACATGGGAATGGCTCACCAAATACCAGGTCTTGCTTCGTAGGTGCACCTAAGGTTACTGTAATGACTTGTACCACTCTTAATCCTGTCTCTTTGAGGCCTACCGGCTCAGAGGTTAGCCAGACTTGTGAACAGGTGACTTCCCAGACCTATGCAAACAGATGGGGCATCAGCCCTGACCTACCATCCCTGCAAGGAAGTGTGGTTTACTGATTGAAGTAGCTTTGTCCAAGAAGGACATCAGAAAGTGGATTATGCAGTTGCCAGTTTGCAATACGTCATTGAGGCCAACTTCCCTAGAGACATCTATTAAACAACAGAGCTCATAACTCTTACTTGGGCATTGATATTTTAAAAAGGCAAAAACCTAAATATCTGTACAGACTTCAAATATGTCTTTCTGGTGCTATATGACCATGCAGCAATCTGGAAAGAAAGAGGCTTGTTAACTAATAAACAATCATCTGTAAACACAAACAAAATTCTACAACTCCTCAAGGGAGTCTATCTTTCCAAGCAGGTCACTGTCTTTCTTTCAAGGAACCCCAAAAAACATGCTTAAAGTCCCCTTCAGAAATTAAAAGGCTGGTAGAGAAGCAGAAAGGACAGCCTTACAGCTGCTCTAGATCCTAGACAAACTGTTAAACTGGTCCTTCCTCAAGGGACACACTGACAAGTTATGAAAACTGTACATGGAACATGGTCCCTAGAATTTTCACAGGACTAGGAAGAAAGCTACTTCTATAAAGCTCTGGAAGATTTGAGGTTCCTCTTCAAAAGCGAGGGTCCAGTATTGCTCCAGGTGCAGATAAGTAGACTCATCCTAATTCACCACAGCTTAAAGCGGGGGGGGGGGGGGCACCTGTATTGAGACACCTGTTTTTAATTCAGTTGATAACATGGATAATCTTGTAAGGCTACAGCTCTTGGGCTTTCAAGAATTCACCTAACATGCCTCTTTGCCATATGTTCTTCTCTATAAGAAACAAATCTGTCCTACTCCTTCCCATGTACGGGCTCTGCGTCCCTAATCCAAAAGTACAGTTCACCAAGCTTTCTTCCATTGAACAGGCAACTCAACAATCATTAACTCAATTCTCATCATTCTCTGACAGGTTTTCTCTCCTTCCACTCAGCCAGTGAGCCACAACACCCCCAGGTAGTTGGAGTACTGCCCAGTAGGTGGGGCCTATTGCACCTTTCAGTAGGGAGAAGCTATATGAACATGGAGACCTCCACTCCCTCAGCACCCTATGAAGGTTTATGGAAATTTGTGTCCCTCAGGGGGAAAATAAGGCAGGCCATTAGGTTTTCCAGGCTGGCTGGGAAAGTAGGTGTGACCTGCCAATTACAAAATTTGAGAATACATGTACAGAGCCATTCCCAAAGCCCTGCATGTGGACTCTCATGAAAACTTGAGCAGTTCTGAATACCACAGCCTAGACCTGATGTAAGCCTGGGGGTGGGGGATACAAAAAGGTAGTCACCACTGAGCTTGGGACTGCTGTATTTTTTTTCCACAGTAGTCCACTCTCACACCATAAAGTGCTTTTTTTCCTACTTTTACTTGGCTCAAATTCACTCTGCATAGCACATTTCTTTTCCTACAGTTAATACATGTAAAACCTCATTACCTTTTGTGCTTACTTTATCGAATTCTTTGTTCTAGACAAGAACCTAGAAAACACTTCTGGAAGGAGATCCCAGCCCTAGAACCCAGCAACAATATGAATAAAAGAAGTGAGACCTATCTAGGTCTTCATCTAATCTTTCACCTTAAATAATTGTTCTCTGAAATTTGTTTTGCCATTTTCCCTTCTGTTATGTCCAATGTACATAATTGTAAGTAGTCAGACACTAGACCCTGAGACATAACAGCAAGAACAAAACAAATAAAGAAAATCCAGAGAGATGACGCCGCGTAACATCCAGTGGGTTTGAGAATTCTTTTCTTATTGTTTCTGATGATAATTTTTGACTAAAAATTTAATTTTGTCACTTGCTCGTTCAGCTCAATAAAAATTTTACAATGGCCTAGTTTTCTCTGACATTATTGTGACTGTTGGGGATACAGGGAACATGACAAATCCCTTCCTCTGTCCTCACAGATTTTGCAAGGGAGGAATAAAAGTAGCAATAGAGACAGAAGTTTGCTACATAAAGAAAGAAGCCTCAAAACTGAAATAAGCTGTGTTTTTTTCCTGCAAATCCTTTCCAAAATATAGACACAATCTCTTTTCCTGACTTCACAACGACATACACATAGCTCAGTTATTTCTTTTCAATGCCTGATCCTACCATAAAAGTTCTATTTCTGTAGCTTCTACCTTAAGAATTTTACTATTTTAACTTATTGCTTTATTATATAAGTGGTGTATGCTGAAGTCTGTGTGAGAAAGAGAAAGAAGGACTCCTTAGGTTGTTCTGTTATTTTAAATTTTGAGTGAATTCCACCTCTGGTCTAAAAATAAGTTTAAATTAAAAAGCAGAAAAGCAAGCAGTAATATATGCCATTTGGAAAAGAGCTGGTAAGGTTGTGAATAGAACCCTTCTCAGAAATTGGCCTTGGGATAGCTGTATCTTTTTACAACCTACTTTTTGTTAATCTATTGTTAAGATTTTTACTGAAGCAATTGAGGGCCTGTAAGATTATTTCTTCCTATTTTGAAGTTTCATCCTAGTGTAATATCCATATACCAGAAAGACGAGTCTATTTCTTTCCCTATATCAACCAACCTAGCTTCTTCTTGTCCAAAAGTTCGGAAGACTCTAAACTTTGCTATATAGGTTCTACTGTTCTCAATTCTCATCCCTGCACAGCTTTGCTGTCATGGGCAAATGACAAATGAGATTCTCACAACTTCAATGAAGTTTTGCCGTAAGTCATGCTGTCCTTTTATGCCAGCCAGCTGACTGAGCAAAGTTGGCATTTTGTAAGTATCTTAGTTACTTTTCTCTCATTGCTGAGACAAAATGCCCAACACCCAAAGCTAAAGGAGGAGAGGTCTATTTAGCTCACAGTCTGTGGAGGTTTCAGTCCATAATCAGCTGGTTCCAAGGCAGGGTGGCACGGCAGAGGGGCAACAGCTTATGGCAGCAGAAGACAGCCAAAGCAGCAAGGTCAGAAGGTGGGGGCAAGCCTCTTTTCTTCCCTTATATTGCAGGGGACCTGCCTGAGGGTGTAACACTCAGTCCCTCAATCCCAGTACTAGAAAATGAACCAACCACAAACTCCAGATTCAGCTGCCTCTGGAAAACCTACCCACCATTACTGACTGCATGAGGCTTTGGGGGACCATTCAGACACAAACCATAACAGTGAGTTTTGTGGGTTATTGTCAGTTAGACTGGACCCAAATTCCCTGCTCAGGAGAGAGGTGTGTACTTATTGGACCTAGTTACTGACCATTCTTTCTTAATATTGTTACGGCAATTTAGAGAAAGAACAGCAACAAGCGATCATCTTAATTATGCCTCAGCTAACCTGATAAATAACTGCAGTACTAGAGAATTTAAATTGGATAGGCAGCAGCATGTACTGCAGTCCACAGTCACCATTCCCAATAGTTATGGTTCTGGAAAGTATAGCATGACGACGTTGTTTTATTCTGTTTACCGGAGTCACAGAGAAATCTTATTATTATTATTTCTCTCAAAAAACTTTCAAAGGGGATGTGAACATCTAGCAGTTTTTCTGTCATAATACTCAGAAAAGAACACATGTGTCTTTGAGCGTGGTCTCACCCCCATTGTATGCACATCATAGTGACAATTTCGTGTCTCCATGACCTTGGGAAGCTGTTATTAGAAAGTGGCTACTTTTGCCAGTGATTTTTGTGTGTGTTAGATCTGAGAAGAGATAATGTGGGACAATCTTTCGCTTCTGTGGATTGTGACCATTAATACCTGCCGTAAATGTTACCCTATGCCCTGAGTGAATCATGTCTGAACATGGTACTTGTAGCTGCCTGTCCTCTGAACTTCTATCACAATGTGTAGCCTGAGGGCCTTAGGCTGAGAGGTCATCAAAGAAAAAAGAATAACCCTGAAGTACCCATAACATCTGATACAGATATCTTTTTAATGTTTGAAAACACCAGGTGTTAGAAGTTGTAATCCTGCTGAAAATACCCCCAAAATTGTATTTGACTTGGACGGATGATTGAAGCAAGAAATGTGACTATTTATTTCTAAAGCTAGTGACAGGAAAATAACAAATCCTAAAGCTGTAATAAATAAAGTGTGTGTGTGTGTGTGTGTGTGTGTGTGTGTGTGTGTGTTAGGCTTCCATAAGATTTCAAAATTTAAAAAAATCAAGGACTTTTTTCCTTTTCCACATTTCCCAAGGATGTGGTATATAAATCACAGGATCTTCTCTAAATAGGAAGTTGCTACCACTAATGACAAAAACAAAAATTTCTGGTATCAAAAAACACAACTGATATAGTTTAATTTGTCTTTAAGAGTCAAGGAACTTGAACAGAGAGTCATGGAAACTTTAACAACCTGCAAAATTACAAAACACAAATGAGAACAATTTAGACTCCCCTCTTGTAAAGGTGTCTCGGGACAATTATTTGGAAATCAGCTTGTGAAGGACTTAGAAATATTGCTTTCTGATTTGAGTCTTTCTGGAAGTAATATTTTGTTAGTAATTTTGAGTAACTGTGGGTATCGCTGCATAATGTCTTATTTATGTAGCAGCTTCTAAGAGCCTCTGCAGGTGTACAAAGAGGGCTTTGCCTGCTCCAGAGCTGGTTCTTCTCACAGAAACACGCTTTGACAAGTTTGCATTTTTCCCTGTAATTACTGGGTATTCAACTCCTCTCAATCTCTTGTCATCAACCTTGCTCCTAGTTTAAAAGTTAAAGTCTCTTTCAGCGCTCCAACTGATGACCTCAACTCTTTTCCTAGGTACTTTTCTCCCCTTTTTGTCTTGATCCTCACCCGGGGAAACTGGCAAGTATTACAGCAGAAGCCCAGGTTAAAGGCATTGGCTGGAGATAAGTGAGCTCCTAGCGCTCTGACCTGCTGTTTATACAACTTTGAGGAGGCTGTGCCACTGTTTGCTCAACTATGAAATGGAAATTAAAAACACTTCCTTCAGGGTTTGAGGATTAGATGATATAACAAATGCACATAAAATTCCTGGCTCTATGCCTGGCAAAGAATGAGATCTTAAGAAGTGCTGAGAGTAGATGTTTTCACTACAGTTATTGCTACTCTAGCCTACCTGAATTCCAAGGCCGCTCTTTCCAAATCCTTGCTTGTTCCTTACCCGAGTTCATGGGACATAAACATAGAGCCTCTACGCCTGCACCTGACGACAGGAAATAGCTCCTGCGGACCTTGAAGTTCCTCACCTGGTACAAATCTACATTTGGGAGGAAAACATGAACCCAGAGATCCAATTGGGGAGGCAAATATGAAGTTGCTGGATTTCAGGACGGCAAATCCTTCATTTCTCATGTGAGAAGGACTGTTTTGGAGTTGTCATGGGTTCAGCTACACCTAAATGTTCTGCTTGTTACCTAAGCAATGCAGAAATTGCTCCCCACTCTCTTGCCGTTGATTTTCTGTAATACCCACAAAATCGGTATCATGAGCTTGTTCTGATCATGCTCTTTGAGCACTGGGGATACTCTGAATGAAATCCTCATTTTCAAATCAAAAAAGACTGGGGATAGAGTTAGGCAAGGCATATCCTATTGTTTGATGTGACAGGAATAAACTTAAAACGTTAGCACTCACTCCTTCATATCTCTGTGAATCTCCCAGTCTTTTTTCTAATACCTTCTCCTATTAACTCCAATCAGCCCAACGTATTACCTTAGTTTTCAAAATGTTGCGTTATTGGAGAAAGAATACCTAGAGAGGACTACTTGCCCTGCGCACCATGAGCTAAGGTGAAGGTTTAAAACCAAAGGGAAAGCCTTACCTTTACTCCATGAAGATTTATAGTAATAAATTGACAGTAGATAGATCAAATAGGAGAAATGACACTCAAATTTATTAATGTGTAAAAACACCAGAGTGATACACAGTGTAATGCTCAAAGAAAAGTTTAGATAGTTGAAGTTTAAATACCCTATGGGCAAGAGGGAAGTGGGGAACAACAGCAGTCGGCAGATGATAGTATTAAATCATTCCCTTTGGAATGCTGAATGGAGCCAAAATAAGGAAGGAGTGCACGTGGCGAAAGCCTGCCTAGGTGTGCTGGCAGATTTTAGTCTCCCTTCCTGTGAAATAAATTTAGTCTCCTTTGGTTAAAGAAATTCTGGCAAGAAGACTGAAGGCGATGGTATTCCTCCTCTGGTGAATGAACTCGGGAAGGTGAAGGAACTTTGTCAAAGCCTCTCCCAGTGCTGTAGGAGGGAGATAAAAGGAAAAGTCAAAGGGACATAGATTCTGAGGTAGACTCCAAGGGCCTCTCAACAAGCCAGCGCCAGTCACTAGGTATCATTCTCTGAGCCCTAACAAATCTTCTCCAGGATTGGAATGGGGGCCTTGGAACAGTATATCAGCAAAGTTCCCCATAACCCAAGTTCTAGAAAATGGACGAAGGCATAGAAATAGCTACTGGATTAGATAGATACACTCGAGGCTTTTATAGGTAAATGGTCACAACTAGAGACCACACTCATAAGTGAAATAAATCAAACATACATATGCAAGCACTGCATTGTTTCACTAGTGTACAACCTGAAAGAGTTCATTTAAACTAGGAGATAGGATAGACATTGTGAAATGATAGGAAAGCACTCAAGGGCAAAGGGCAATTGGGATGTGGGAAAAGAGAAGGGAAAGAAGGAGAAATTTTGTATGTATGTATATACAGGATAGTTAACACAGTTGTTCTACTGCCTTCTATTTCTTTGCTGAAAGAAACTGTCAATGAGTCCTTGATTGATCAATGTCGCATGTTTCTATCTGTTTTCATGAGAAAGCACTTTGAAGATATCAATATGTAATACAACAAACATTGTTAATTTCCTACCACTTTGTTTGTAACTGTATTGTCTGTACTGTTCTTTTGCTGTTTTGTGAAATGTTGTCTGTCTGTTGATGTTGAGAAAGGGAATATAGAGACGGAAGCTTGAACACAGGCCAGGAGAGATTCAAAGGTGATGAGCTGGGGCTGAAGCAGGAGTTAGGGTGCAGCCAGCAGGCTGGGCAAAGGGGTGCACCTGTCAGTCACAGACAGCCAAGACACCCAGTGCCTTCTTCATTTTTTTCTGGAGCAAAATCAAGCAGATTTTTTGATAGGATGGCCTAGATTTGACATCAGCCTGGAGAACTGGGTGTCGAGGGCAGGTATAAAAGATACTGGCCATTAAGCCAGTGGCCACTGCGGTCCCTCTTTCACAGCGGCCTGCTCTCACTTTGCAGAGCATACTTCTTTTTCTATCTTCAGTACAGGTAAAAGCTTTACTACCTTTTGTGTCTGTCTTGTCCATATTCTTCGTTCAGGACAGCAAGAACCTGAAAGACTCTCCAGATGGAGCCCACAGCACTCTGACACCCTGGTAACAGGGCTACACTGGGCCATGGACTGATTCAGGGCTGGAAACCTCACGCACAATCTTTGCATCCCAAGACCCACTGCAGCAAAGTGAGCTGTGTGGATTCCCACCCTGCGTTACCTACAGGTTCGGCAGGCACTGGCTCTTACTTTCCTTTACTTACCTATCAGCAGGATTTAAAATAAGAAGAATTTTTCCCTCTGATACTATTTCTTTCACAATGGCTTGAAATAAAATATCACCTCATTACTTGACCTGAATCTACTGTAAACAATCATGCTGAATTCCTAGAAATATAAGCTGAAGTGGCCTCTAGATTTAGCTTTCAGTGTTGAATTTGGAACAGTATGACTTTGCCATTACTATTAACATAGAACTATTAATCGGAATAACATTGTATTGCTATACGGTCTTAGGGAGGAAACTAGAAATCCTTTGTGACTTGCTCCTTTGTTTTTTTTTGGCATTCTGACATTATGCAGATGAACAATTGCTCAATATGTAAAGTCTAAATGGTGCTTTTTATTCAATAAAGTATTGTATTATTGAATGAATTATAAAGAGGCACTATCCTTCGCACATTAACTTAGAATTTGCTGCTTAGAGCAAAATCTTGCTTTTCTTTCAGATGCTAATAACATATATTCCCTGCAAAGTAAGGTTATTCTCTAAAAGGAATGGGTAAGACTTGGTTTGCTTTCATTATTTATTTTGCTTAATAATGATTTCCTGCAGTAATAGAGTAACATTTTTCCTTATTGTCCCTTATGGTAATTTGAATTCAGTTGATACCTTTCTGCCTTGGCCAAGTTGAAATATTATCAGTTATAAAGTAATTAAGTCAAAAGTATAATTCTCTTCTGATGACTCATATTAATTGTTGATGAATGCTCTTTTTTGTAAAAAAGAATGAAAGGAGTTACCACATTAATGCTATCAGCATTAATATACATAATATTACCCAAGCAGTTTTATACAATGGAGAGATTATTAGACTTGCAGTAGATGGAGACATTCAGTGCTTCTAACATGAGTTTGGGTCTACATACCTGTCAGGCGAATGATTTTAAGTGAGTTACTGTAATCTTCTGTAGAATAAAATTTCTCATCTCTGAAATGCAGAGGAAACTACATTGTCAAACCCTACAGCATTTGTGAGATGAAGTCAGGGGGAATAGTTTCGTGAAGGTTTATTGCTAACTAGACACTATATGCAAGCAACCTAATGTAGTCAAAATGTATACTGACATTTGCTCCCTTGCTTTTAGAAAATATTGAAAAATCCTTTCCTGAATTTTGTTATATACTTTTAAAGAGTTAAACTTTCGCAGCAATTTTATCTAGTCTAATCTAAGATTATAAAGACATGAGTTAAATTTCTTATTTTTCTTTTAAGTTTCTCTGAAACCTTAGACAAGAGTTTACATTCCTGCACCTCTGTCATTTCCCCTGGTAAAATCAGTCTGTCTTTCCTCCCATATTTTCCTCAATTATGATGACTTATAAGGTTTCGTAGGTAAATGGCTACACCTTGAGACCACATAGTAAATGAAATAAATCAGGCACACGTTTAAGTATCACATGATTTCTCTTATGTGAGAAACCCAAACTATAAATAAAGCACAAAATAAAAGACAGGTGATAAGAATTAGGGAGGTCTTGTTCAAATGGAGAGGGGAACAAGAGACAGAGGAAGAGGGAGGGGATAGAGAAAGAGTGATTGAGGAAAACATGGAGTTGGAACTTTTGCAAATGGGAAGGGAACCAGGCTGGAGGGAGGCAGGGATGGGGGGACTGGGAATGAAGAGAGACTTAGAATGAGTTATATACATGTACCAGCCTCCCATGGTGAATGTGATCACTGCGTATCGCAAACGTGTACTCATAAGAAGGAACTTTGAAGAAATCTCAGTCCAGTAATGATGCATATTAACAGCTTAGACTAAGAAGTACTGATAGAGATTGTCAGTGTTAGGGAATGGGAGTCTGATGGTCACCCTAGCTGTGTCTTCTTGAGCTGCATGTGAGATGTCCATTTATCCTTCTTTATTGAGGGTGCTGAAAAATCACTGACAAGTGAAGATAGCTTTCGGAATCCTATGTGGCATCTCAGCAAAAGCCACACCTTTCTTTCCTTTTTTTTTTTTTTTTTTTGATCAGGGAATTGAACTGAGGACCTCACACTTGCCAGGCAGGCACTGTGCTGCTGAGCTATATCCCTGGCCCAGAACCCACATCTTGAAAAGCGACATGACAGTAGTATTTCAGGATGACAATGTAATATGGGGAGGTGGCTACACAGGTGTTGAAGAATCGAAAGAGCAACACAAAACAGGAAGGTATTGCAAGAAAGGCGACGCAAAAAGCAGCACTGCTCAGACTGAAGGATCAGAGGAAGGAAGGTGGCCTGCTGGCGTGAGCCACGAGGGGACTGGAGCGCCCCTCAGTGGAAGGGCGCATGCAGCTCTTGGTTTTCATGGAGGCAGCGATGTGAATGAATTAGGAGACTTCCAAAAAGACCTGCAAGTAGAGTCCACTTCCACTGCTGCCACAGCGGTTGCTGAAACACAGAGCACTGACAACAGGAAGGACGAGGAAATAGAGAAACACGAGTCCCTCAAGTCCTGTTCTGGCCTCCCAGTCTCTGTCTAGAACTCTGTATTCCTGGAGCTCTGTATAAAACTCAATAGCAAAGAAAAGCTGTTCTTAGAGTCCCGAGCCCCAGTATCATGAATCAGCGCTGGAAGGGCAGACCTCGAGTTGATGAATAGCAGTTTAAAAACCAGCCCAGTTGGTTTTAGATAGAGACAGCTGCATATAGCCTCAGACCTGTGGGCATAAATAGTCTCTGAGTGGGATGGGGCAGGGTGGCTGGAGCCTATCCATCCTCTTCTGCTGTGGCAGCGAGAGTAGCTCTCCACTCGTTGTGCCCAGTAGGTACAGCGTGAAGCTCCAACCACTTAAAAACCACTGTAACTTCCTCCCCTGAATTATCCTTTCCGCTTAGTCTCATGAGGCCGCTGTATTCCTGATATTTCAGAAAACTGTAAGAAAGAAGAGGAAGTACATAAATAACTTTAGAAAGCCATTTTATTTTTTTATTATTATTTTTTATTTTAAAGATAAAAGGAGGGAAACATTAACAGACATACAACATTTTACAACATATCACAAGCACAATACAGACAGTACAGAGTTACAAACAAAGTGGTAGGGAATTAACAATGGTGGTTGTATTACATATTGATATCTTCAAAGTGGCTTCTCATGAAAACAGATAGACATGCAATACCGGTCAACCAAAGACTCATTGACAGTTTCTTTCAGCATAGAAATAGAAGGCAGAAGAACAACCATGTTATCTATCCTGTATAGCCATTTTAAACTGATCTTTCCATTTGCCTATTTCATACCTTGATTCCATGCTGATGTTGTTTTAAAAGGATTTCAGAAGTAGAACTGATCTAAACATTCTAGTCCAGTCATCATTAACGATAAAGAAGCTGAGGTTGAAGGAATGTGCTAAAGTGCACATTTAGTCACAGAGTTCAGATTGTCTTCCAGGTGCTCTAATTCCCAGTTTTAACTCATTCTACCATATCTTACTGCCAGCCAGGATTAGATCATTATTTCATACATTTTTCAACCAACACTTATAGTTATTGACCTTAGTCATTGCTATGAAATCACAAACAACTGCATTAGTTTTAGAAATGTGGCTCCACCTTGTCATGTGCAAAGAAAACATCAAACCTAGAATTAGGTCTTTGCCATTATGTCATTACTTTTGCTCTTGACTTTATTGGATTCCAGGTTTCCATTGGTAATAGAATGAAAAAAAGAAAAAGTCGAGAATGTGTGGTGGACTGACAGCTGGTGGTCCACTTGAGAGGCCCAGCTGACCTGAGCCAGTGTGGTGCTGGAAGGTGTACCTGAGCACTGTCACCAACAGCATAAAAAGGAGAACTGGAGAGGAAGAAGAGGGCTGTTGGTCCTCCTAGAGAGCTCATCATACTGGCTTTCTGGATATAAACTCAGCTGTTCTCATCATCAGAGGAGCTTGGGACCTCTTTTTCACTGAGGATGGCTGCAGTACCTTTCAGGGGAGCTTTGGTCCTTCCTTTGAGAGTTGCTTTCTGGCTCCAGTGAAGATCCTTCAGCCTGTTGGCACAGATCCTTCATCCCACTGGTGCAGATTTTCTAGCTTCCACCGCTTACCTTGGGTCTTCCCAATGCAGATCCATGAAACAGACTTGCGTGAGGCATTGTCGTGGGCTCTAGGCCTCCAGCTGGACTCATGAGGGGCACTGTTACAGGCTCTAGCTCTTAAGCTCAATGCATGTAAGACATTGCCATGGCATCTAAGCCCTCAGCTGGATTCTTTGGTTTTTCAATGTGTGGACAGATTTCCTACACTCTTTATATTTGACTCTTTGGGTGACTACTATAAAATAATCCTCTAAATTATGTGTGCTGTATTAAATTGTGTCTCTTGCAAACACTGACTACAACAATATGTATGGGACTTATTAGAAAGGCTTACAAGATCAGAGGTAGGAGAGTCCACAGTGGCTGTCTGTACCCTGTGAAGTAAGAGGATCCCATAGCCACTCAGTCCAGAAGCTTGAAACACAGAACAACAGGGATGAAGGATACAGTACCATTCTGAGACTTCAGGCCTAGAAGCTTCCTGGAGGATTTCTGGCATGAGTTTGCTTTGAAAGGCTAAAGAAATTGGAGTCTTATGTCCGCAGGCCGTGGCGGCAATATCCAATTCAGACCAAGTGGAATTTTTCAAATGCACAACTTCTTCCTTCTTTCCCTTTTATCCTATCCAAGATTCTAACCTATGGGATGGTCCTATCTGCAATCAGCATGAGGCTTCTCCCTGCTTACATACCAATCGTCTATGAAAACACCCTCACAGACACACCCAGAAGTACATTTCACTAATGCATGGATTTCCTGGTATAGTCAAGTTGACACGCAAAGATTAAGGATCATGACAAGAGGACACCCTCACTACTGTGGGTAGGCATCATCCACTCCAGGGCTGGTGACCCTCTTAGAGCAGATACTGGGAAGTAGGAAGAGAACATTTAAATGGGAAGGGGAACAAAGGGGGTGAGAGAGGAAAAGGCAGGAAGAGAAAAGAAACAAAAATAGAAGGAAAAATGCAAACAAAACATTTGTCAATAAAGAGGGGAAAAGTGTTGAAGGGAGGGGAAGGGAATGGGGAAAGTAATCGAGATATATATTATGTACAGATACTACTCTATGATAAATTTGGTCTTTATGTATCAAAAGTGTACCAATAAAATTAATTAAAAAACTTTCAATGCTGACAAACAGCCAGCTGAGGCAGTCACACCGTAGGTTTGCCTTTACTTTGAAAGGGGAATTTTCTCATCTTTTTGTTGCTGTTGCTGTTGTTGAGTTGCAGTGTCTTGTAGGAGGCTAGATAATGAGGATTGAGACCTAATTGACCTTCTGTGTGAGCACAAAGGAGAACAACAGCAGGCTCTGCTCCTTAGGTAACATGCTGGCATGCTGGCATATTGCAAGCTTCAGGGAAGAGTCAACCTAGCTGAGATCTGGTTGTTACCTGGGCATATACTTAAATAAAAAGAGGCAGATGAACCTTCTGTCACCCTAATTACTTGCACCCATGTCTAAGTAAATAAAAGCAAGTGAGCCAGATGCTCAGGGGTCTTTGTCCACCAGAGGCAAGAGCCCCTGGCTCCCTTTTAAAAGATTATCGCTGTGTCTTGTCCTTAGCCTCTGTTCAGCCCCTCTGGTCAGGCACTCCTAGTAGGCTGGTTTCCTACAGTGTCCATATTCCGTCTTTGTACATCAGAGCTTCTGATTTCCCAGTTTTTAGACTTCAGCATTTACATTAGCGTCACCTACCACCGTTCCCCAACCCTGGTCACAGACCTTCAGCCTCACACCCAGAGTTACCGTCAGGTTTTCTAGTCCTCATTTTTACAGACTCCATCTGACTATATTATTGATCTCCCCACCCCAGTTTTCCAGCTTACAGAGGGCATCGTGTGAAACTTCCTACCCTCCATAACCACAGGAGCCAATTTCCATAGTCTCCTTCTACACATATATAAATGTATATGTATGTAAAAATTTATACTATTGATTCTATTTCTCTGTAAAGCTCTAATACATATATTTTCATAAATAACTGTGAAGAATAGAAGTAATCTGTATAAACGCAACCAGTTGCAGTTGAGATAACAATTGCACCAAAAAACTGGTATCTGATTGAGTTTCTAGTCCTTCAATTCCCTCTGGTTCAAATCAATGCACTCTTATTAATCACTTACTTTACTACTAACATTTAATAATTGTTACCAAAAATTGATGACGTATGAACAAAATCACCCTTTCCTTAGCATGTATTATAATTCCATGAAGTCATCCACATTCAATTTCTATTTGTTATGCAAGATTTCTTCCTTCTCCCATGACTGTTTAATCACCCTGAGCATCAGAATTGTTTACCAGCTTGCATATGGAAGGTGTAACAACCAGATTCAACGAAGTTGTCACAAAAGTGATGGTCTTTGAATTATGTGTTGAAACAATGGGGGGGGCATAATTAGCAAAGACATGGGCAAAACAAAGCTCCGAAAAGTAAAATAATATCAAACTGGGGGAACTGCATGACCTATGAGATAAGTACATTTAAACTACGTGAGTGACATCTAGGCTAAAGATGAAGATTTTGAGTTAATGATCTCATTAAAATCATGAGAATAAATATAATCTTTGCATAGGAATGAAAAAGAAATGTTCAAAAAATCACGAGTCCTGTGAACATGCAGGGTAAATGTGAAGTCAGTTTAAGGATATATAGAAAATGATTGGAGCAGAAGCATCAAGAAAGCATGATAGGTCTCTGTGTAGAACTGGACTGAGGAATATAGCAATTTCTGCAAGTAGACTCTGCTTGTTATTATACTGCATCTGGTGTCTAGAATGTTATATCTTAGTAACCAAAGAAAGAATGTGTAGAAAAAAGAACTTACCAAGACGAGAGGAAAATTGGGAGAACTGATCCAGCTATCACAGGGAGTTTTGGAGAGGATAACATTATGTGCTAAAACGGGATGGAAAAGAAAAGTTGCTAATTCTGAGGATGGTGTTCAGCATGTGGGAGTGGTGAAACCAGGAAATGCAACTAACATCCTGCTATTGGTAAATATTTTGAGAGTCAAGTATCTTAGTAACTATTGTTGAGAATTTCATTCACATATGGCAAAATCACAGCAGGCAACCGGGGATGTAGAAATAGTCTCACTTTGGAGAATTTTCCAAAACTAGGCAGCATATGGTTTTTCTTCTTGTGAAGATTTTTTTGTACAGTTTAAGTCCACCTACAAATCCCGTCCTGAGGTTAAGAAAGGGAAGTCTGTGGGGCAGTGATTCCTCCCTTGACTGTTCTCTGTCTGTCTGCTCTCCGTCTTATTGGACTCGGGTCAGCTATGTACTCTTGGAAAAATATCCTTGGAGCCACATTTTAAGTTGCATGTCAGGTTCAAAGGAAGGGAAAAAAGTATCAGCAACCAACTAGACAAGTTATATTATTTACTGTAGCAAAAGTCACCAGTGTCCCTATGGTTTGAGGACTAACGGTGAGTCCATTAATACACTGTTCTTTTTAGTAAGTTTTCAATTCAGATGTAACGCTTTAGCCCATCTCTAGTAGTTAAAACTTAGTCACACAGTGGCGTCCTTGAACATTAAAAATTATATTCTCTGAAGTTACTTTGCAATATTAGAATTAAAATATAAATCTATTTATAGAAACATTTATAATCTTTATTAAGAATTTAAAATATTCTATCTTGTTGACAATCACTTCACTTATTACTTCATTCATTAATTCAAAAACTTATTGATTGAATGTGTGCAATGAAATGGAGGTTCCTAGGATAAAGTGAGGAGCAAAGCAGATGAAGTAACCTTGGAACAATGCACTTTACATAGAGGCTGGGGGCAAATAATAAATAAAATCAGTAAATTAAAAATGCATAAGAAGGTGACAAGTGCTTTAGAAATAAGTAAACTGAGAGTAGAGGAGAGGGTACTAAGGGATTGTGAGGGCCTGGAGTCTGGCTCCAGTTTTACCGAGAGCCATGGAGAGGAGTCTATATCAAGATACGCTTGAAGAGTGACCTGCACCAACAAATCATGCAGGCACATGGAGGAAGAGCAAACCCCTGGAAATGAATTTTGCTGATGTGTTTGAAAAACAGTGAGCTAGCCAGGGCAACTGGAATGGAGCTTGCAGCAAATGAAAAAAAAAAAAAAAAGGAAATCAAATGAGAAAAATAAGGCAGAGTGTGTACATTTTTATGCTACATCTGTTAATAATTGATTAGAGAGACATTGATGAAGTTAGGAAAGCTAGTTAGCAGGCTATGGCAACAATGTGGGTGATGGATGATGGTGTTAGTGATGGATATGTGAGTTACCGGGTAAAGGGTGCATTTCAGAGCAGAACTAATAGACATTTCTGATGTCAGTGATGGTATACAGTAAGGCATTTGATGTACACAACTAGAAAAAAGGAACAGGGCTGGGGATTTAGCTCAGCGGCAAAAGCGCCTGCCTGGCAAGCGCAAGGTC
>NW_004955435.1:919139-974169 GCF_000276665.1 Chinchilla lanigera
AAAAAAGGAACAGTCATCAGTTAACATGAAGGAAACTGGATCAGGCCAGAAAGAGGAGAGACAGCAGGGATTTTATTTTGGTGCATGTGAAGCTTGACATTTCAATTGAACAAATGGAAATGAGGATAATTCATTTGGACAAATACCTCTGAAATTCAAGGCCACGGTCCAGGGTGGACATATCAATGGGGAGCTATCAACATTTTGATGATATTTCAAGCAGTCCTATTAGGTGAAGCAACCGGAAATGTGGGTTTAGATAGGGAAGCGGTCCAAGAATGAGCATCCGTCCTTTAGATATCGGGCTGACAAATGTAAGGAAGGTTAAGAAGTGCCGGTGAAGTAAAGGTAAATATGAACACCAAGTGAGGGTAAATTTTTCAGCAAGAATGAATGGCTAGCTTGCCAGGTGCTGCCAAAAGCTCACACGAAGTGAGAACACAGAATTGCCTACAGAACTTAGCAACATGCAGTAAGAATTTCTGCGTGGCAATAATTGCTCCTGTTCTTGAGAACAAGATGCTGTGCTTAAGTTATTCTACTGGTCCTTCGCAATTTACTATTGGATTAAACTGTTGTGGTGGTGTCTTTCAGGAATGGTTAGAGGTTTCTGGGGGTAGTGGTGGTTCTGACTGCACATAAGAATGTATTTCCCAGGCAGGGAATGGGGGCACATATCTGTAATCCCAGTACTTTTGATATTGAGGAAAAAAATCATGAGTTTGAACCAGCTTGTCTCAAAGAAAAAAACCCAAAAATGAATGTGTTTCTTTAATGTTAATATTTCATGGTAAATTGTATTTTTATTTTATTACCTCTGCATGAGGTACAACTAATGTAAATTAGACTTCCTGTATAGAGTAATGTATCTGTTACTCAAAATGTTTTCTCATTCCTGCTCAGAATCTATCCTACTCCCATACCCAGTATTCATGGGTTGGTTTTCTGCCACTATAGATTAATTTTTAGTTAGCACAAACGTTCACCATTTCTAGAAACTGTAATTCCTTTGTAAAGATCTGAATGTTGATCTGATATCACTTTTAGTCAGATGAACTTTCTATAATGTTCTTTATAGTAGCTCTCTGCTGATGATATATTACCACAGCTTTTGTTTCTCTGAAAAAGATTTTTCTTGATATTACCTTGAAGGGTCTTTTCTTTGGGTGCTGGGTTCTAGGCTGGCAGTTCTGCCTTTCTGTCGCACTTTCTGGGTTGTTCCTTGTGTTCTGCGCTGCATCACTTTTTAGAAGTGTGCGATCGTTGTGCTCGCTGTTTTCTCCGTAGCGTGTCCTCTTCAGCTGCTCTTCAGATTTTCTCTTTCTAACCAGATTTCAACAATTGGACTGTGAGGAACTTCGTTGTAGGTCTTTTATGTTTATCCTGCTTTAGGGTCTTTGAGCTTCGTGAATCTGTGGGTTTGCACTCTCATCAAATTTGAAAAGATTTTTGTCATTATTTCTCCAAATATTTTGCTAACTCCCTCTTTCTGGGACTAAAAGTACATATGTTAGAACGCTTGACATGATTCCACATGTCACCAATGGTCTGTTCATTTTGTGATTCTTTCCTTTCTCTGTTCTACGGTTTTCTTACCATTGCCGAGCATTTAAGTTCACTGATCTTTCCTGTGGTATATACAGTAATCTGCTGTTCATCTTATCACTGGTTTTTGAGATTTTTTAATCTTTACAAATTTTCTTTAATTCTTTTCATATGTTTTCATTTCTCTCTTTGTTAATTTTTTCCCTGTGAATCCTTGATTGTATTTGTAATAGATGTTTAGTGTCATTGTTAGATTCATGTGATTTGTCCTTTCTTTGACTGGGTCTATTAACATACTGCTCCCTGATTAGGGGACATTTTTCTGTTTATTTGTACATCTCTTAAGTTTTATTGAATAATGTATACTGTGAATATCAATTTGTTATATACCTGTATTTTGTTTGCTTTCAAAAACAAATGGAAGTTTATTTTAATATTCAGTTAGGTTTCTTATAAGTTAGTGTGACTTTTTTTCCTTAAATATTAGTGTGATTTAAAAAAGTTAATTTCCTTACAAAAAGTTTTGTTTAGTTTTTAGGAAACTAAAAATTTTTTCCTTACAAAATAGTGTAACTTACTTGTTTTTAGCTTAATTGGGATAAATCTGGAGAATAGTCTGTCTTATAGGGCTAGCGAGGCACATTTCTACACAGTGACCACTGTGAGATCTTTCTCCTGAGTATCATGACTAAGATATCATTTCCTTCTCAACACCTCACTTCAGACCTTAATTCATTTGGTTTTAAAAAGATAGACTTTTTAGAGCAACTTTAGGTTTATAAAGAATTGTTTGATCCACAATCCATTTTGAGCTGGTTTTTGAGAAATTTACAAAAGCTGTGTAAAAATTTGTGTTTTTGTGTGTGGATTTGCAATTGTTCTTGTGAGGTTATTTTGGAAAAAAATAATACTTTTTCAATTGGATTACCTGTCTTACTTTTTCAAAGATCTATTGACTAAGGCTTTTGTATTTTTTCTTCTATGTCATGTTAGCAGTTCTGGGCTTCTTACCTTTTCCTATAAACTTTACAGGAAATCTGTTAATATCCACAAAATCAGCTGCTAAGCTTCTGCCTGAGACTGTGTTAATCTATAGGTCAAGTGAGGAGGAACTGACATCTTAACAACCTTGCATTTTCCTACAAATACCTCTTCATTTATTTAGAAGGTATTTGATTTCCTTCATCAGAGTGTTATAATTTTTTGTATAGATCATGCACCTTGTATTTCATTAAGTTCATACTTGTTTCATTCACTTATTTATTTTTGGTGATACTGCAAAATGTGTCATTTTAATATTCCAGTTTTTCATTGCAGAAGCGTAAGAAAGTAATTCTTTTGACATATTGTCTTTTTTATCTCTCAATCTTGTCTCAATTGCTCATGAGTTTACAAATTTTATTTTTGTACTTGGTTCTTTAGGGTTTCCTACATAGAAAATTATGTAATCTGTGAACAAACACAGCTTTATTTCATTCCTAGTCTATATGCCTTTTATTTTATTGTCTTGTTTTATTGCATTAACTCAGATGTTTAATAGAAGTGGTAAGAGGGGATATCCTCTGACTGTACTTTATATTATGAGGAAAAAAAATCTATTTTTCTCCATTAAGTATAATGCTAACTTAAGGGTTTTGGTAGAATTTAAAAATCAAATTTACAAGGTTTCTATTTCTAGTTTTCTAAGAGTTTTTATTGTGAGTTAGTATTGGATTTTTCAAAAGATTTTTCTCCTTTAATCTGATGTAGTAGATTTCATTAATTGCTTTTATTAATCTAGTTTTGACACATGAAGCCTTGATTTCCTCACCTGTGGTGGAAATTAATCCTTGTTCTATAATCCATATCTTCTAAACTTGTTTTAAATTACTTTCTATGTCAGCAAATACATTTAGTATCATTTTTGAAAGGACAGTAATTCATTAAAGATATGTACCATATTAGTCTATTTTTCATCACTGGGACACACTATCTGACACTCACAACTATATAAAGACAGGTTTGATTTGGCTGATGGTTTCAAACTATCATTTCCATGGCTGGCTGGCTTGAAGGAATATGGCGGAAGGGGTTGGCAGAGGAGCGCTGCTCACCTCGTAGTGGCTGGGAGGCAGAGCAGGAGAGCAGTGCTAGAGAGGAGAGCCCCGGGAACCAGCAAAGACCCCAACTCATGCCTCCGTGGCTTCTTTCACACACTCCGAAGTGTGCTTTCCTAAGTCTTTTGGGACCTTCCAAACCAACCAAGTTGACAATTAAGCTGAACCATTACAGTCTTGATTTAAATAGTATTTTATTAGTGAACTTTTAGTTTTATATAATTTTTCATTGTCATAAATGGTCCTGAAATAACACCATTACACATTCATATTTTTGCTATGTCTGTTAGTTTTCTTAGTATTAATTCATAGCATGTAATTTTTAGGTCAAAGGATAGAAACAATTTTAAATGTTTTGAGTCATATCATGAGAAACTGTCTTCCAGAAATAGTGCATGAATTTGAGTCCCATTAACCAATATATTTGCTAGTGAAGTTAATTAACATTACAATTTTTATTCTGAACCAATTTTCTCTACCTATCTCCTAGCCCTATGGTCATTCACAAACACTTAAAGGTATCTATCATACAGTGAATATTGTGCCAAAATGAAATTGGATTAAGATGCAATCTTTGTACTCCAGTGGCTTAGATTCTCATGGAGAATATATAGATACAGATATAGATTATCAAGGTGTGCATAGATACCTAGAGATATGAAGATGTAGACATATATCAAGACAGGCCATCCATAGTCCCAGTTATTCAGATACTTTTGAAGTCATAGTTATTATATTAATCAAAAATATGGGCCTTTAAGAAGCCTTACTCAGTGTTAAGGGATAGGTAAACTAATAGGGCATTAAGAAAACACTGGAGTTTCCTCAGAAAACTAAAAAGTACAGAAGCAGTATAATCCAGCAATCCCATTCCCGGATATATTTCCAAGGGAAAGGAGATCACCGTGTTGTGTGGACGTCTGTGCTCCCCTGTGTGCTCTAGCACTGTTCACAATAATTAAATTCAGAGTCAGCCTAAGAGTCCATCGTGAATGAGTGAGTAAAAAAGTACAATGTATTTACAGTGGAAAGTTTTTCATTTGCAAAAACATGGATAAACCTGGAGGACGTTATGTTAAACAAAATGAATCAGACACAGAGAGACAAATTCCATACAGTCTCACTCATACATGGAATTTAAAAATGTTGGTCTCATAAAAGTAGACAGCAGCATGCTGCTTACTAGAAAAGAAAGTAGCTCTGAGGGAAGGGAGGCTGGAGTGAAACTAGTAGAAGGACACATAATGATAGAAGGAAAGAATAAGCTCAAGTGATCTATTGTACATAGTGATGATTATGGGTAATGATGAACATATTATGTTCTTGAAAATTACTATGAAAGTACATAGTGTTTTCATCATAAAATGGCCAATATGTAAAGTGATGTATTTGTTAACTACCTAGACATGACCGTCCCACATGTACATAGAATTTGGTATCATGTTGTATACAGTGCTGTATGCATATTGTACAACCTGTTATATATACAATTTTATACGTCAATTTAAAAAATTGAAAACAAAGATTACAAACCACCGAAACAAATGTGTGGTCCTTTGCCAGAGAAGTAGCTGTCTCTGATGTTGCTGTGAGCATTTGACAGGCTTCTGGTAACCACTTATTCCAAATATTCCTCAGGGAGATTATAAGTCATCAAGGACACTCAGGTGCACTCCTACTAAAGATGCTATGGGGCTGATACATGGCTATAACAGCAGAAGAGAAAAAGACCTCTCCGTTCTAAAAATTAAACTTGTTGACATTTGAATTCCAGGAGTTAGTAAAGGGTAAGCCATGGGATAGCTTAAAAGGGTAAGTCACAATCACCCTAGGCAACAAGAAACATAAGCTATAAAATATATTTATTGAATACAAGTAAACATAAGGATCTTCAAAATAGAGGCAATTCCTTCCAAAGTGACTCTGCTGGCAGTTTGTCATCAGATTTTAATAACAACTAGTTTACTTGTAAACCGAAAATTCTGTTGTAGACATCTACAACCCAGTGAGTTAAATGTGTTTCATTTATAACTGCTCAGTGAACAAGGGGAGAGCCAGGGGCACTCAGGAGTCAGAAAACCTGCCTTTCTCCTGGAGGTTGTAATTGTAACTACAGGACAAAGAATGAATGAGAAATAGGGCAATGATCGATGAGCAATATACGATAAACACATCACATTGCTCTTTGTGCCAGGATTTGAATCCCCAACCTAGAGGAGAGGATTATTTTTATAAAGCAAATCGAAGGAGAAAAATTGAAGACACTCACAAATGAACAAAAATGCATGTGGAATTCGAATATGCAAATGATAGCTATTTCTTTTGTACACTGTAAACAGAAGAACAGTGTACGTGATCACAGCTGGAATTCACACTGGGGTCTTCAACAATGCAAGATTAGCAGCCACCTTCAGATGGGGACGCCCCGGCTGCATGCTCTGCACAGCCTTCCTCCTCCCTCTCCCTCCTCTTTCCCTCCAGTAACCCTTCACGTTAGCTTTCCTTGTTTTCTAAAAAAGCATAAATGAAGCCCAAACCTTCTGTGTAAAGAGAAATACTATAAGGAGGAACAAATACCTAGCACTTATTTTTATAAAAGAAGTTTCTTTAAAAATGAGAAGCTCTTCTCCAAACCAGCATCACATCAAAACAGTTATTCTGCATTTCAACGACAATCACTGTCTTCTGCGTTTTTTGGAGCAGTTGGTATGGCCCTAGTGTTTTGGTGGGTGAGCAACAGGATATATTTTTTTACATTGTTTAATCTTTTTACTCTTGTGCTTGATTTTTGCATTTTTTTTTGAGTAAATGTCTATCTAATGATGTTGCCACAAGAGTATCTAGCTCTGCAAAATTTGTAAAAAGTATCTATTGCAGGAAAATTCTCCTACTTCTAACTGTGATTGATTTGCAATAGTGAGATAAATTATTTTGTTTCATGGTGAAGTCATAGGAACAACGCCCCCCCAAAGCATATGTCGGTGTCATAACCTTGGCGCTGGTAATGGGATCTTATAAGCAAACAATGGAATTATGCTGAGGATCTTGAGTGTTGAGTGGGAGAGCTTGTCTTGGATTGTCCAGGTTTGTCTTAAATGCCGTCACATATGTGTGAAAAGGCAGAGGGAGTTTGGAAGAGGAGGAGGCAGAGTAACCATGCAGTCAGAGACTGGGATGATGTGGTTATAAATTAAAGAAACTCTGAAGCCACCCAAAGCTGAAAGATGAAAGGGAGAGACTCCGGGTCTTTCAGAGCAGGATGTGGTTGGTATGTTGATTTTGGGGTTTTTTTTTGTGTTTGTTTTTGTTTTATTTTAAAGATAAAAACTAACAAAATAACAATGAAGACAAAATTAAAACAACACAAAAACAACAAAGATGATACGTGACCTCAAAACAAAATGATAGGAATTAACAACGGTTGCTACATTACATACTGCTATCTTCAGCGAAGTTGCTCAGTCCACCAGGCATAAGAATGTAAGACTGATCAAACAATCAAAGACAGTAAGAAATAATAAAAAAAAAAATACATTGGAAATGACTCAGAGCTTCATCATACAAGATGGTAGGAGTTTGACAGTGTTTCTTATACTGCATATTGTTGTTTTCAGATCAGTCATTCTGATTACCAGATTCAAGCGTGCAAAATTGGTCAAGAAAAAAGAATTTTTTAGCATTGACTGTTCCTTTCAATAAACCACAGACATCAGCAATACACCTATCCCAGCTATCCTTGTATACACATATACATTTTATTTTTCATTTTAAAGAGAAAAGAAAAAACCAAAATAACAAAAATAAATACATAAACAAAACAGCATAGGATCTCTGGTGTTCACAGCTGTGCAACAGTAAACTTGTGGTGTATTTAGATACAAAATTTTTGTGCTCCTTTGGCAGCACATATAGTAGAGATGAGATTTGTGGTAATTTGTTATATCAGCTATATGAAACTAGTATATAAATGTACATAAATGTTACTAGACAAATTTCAGATTCTCTTGAAAATAGACCTCGAGATGGTAGTGTGGGTACCTATGGAGGAGATACAAGCAAGACACTGAAAAAGCAAAACAAGGCCTTGAGGACCTGGAACCTGTAGGAGACGATCTGTTACCATACTGGTTAGTATTTACGACCAACTATCAAAAGATAAAATGCTGCTTAGCTCAACACTTGAACTTCTCTGATGACTGCAAGGAAGAAAATCACAGTTGTCCATGAAAAGAGAGAAAGAGACACTGATCTACCCAGTGACATTCCACCCTTGGCTTTCCATAATCAAGTCCACTGGCAGCAACACAGTTCCGAGTTGAGCGACTGGCCTCTCAGTCGTGCTTAGAAAACCAAACCTTCCATTATGAGATGTCCTACATTATACACTTACTTTTTTTTTGCAGTACTGATAATAGAACCCTATCACACACTTCTTGAAGAGCAAATCATGATAAAACATGTATAATAAAAAACTTACTATGCGCACCACGTTAAGTATAAGTTCAGTGGTATTAATCCCACTTGTAATGTTGTGCAACCATCAGCTCCACCCATAACTCTTTCCACCCTCTACAACTAAAACTATTCATCCATTAAATAACACTTCCTCATTTTCCCCCCCTTTACCCCTGGCAAGCAACACCCTTCACTCTATTCTATTGTTCTCTATGATTTAACTACGCTAAGTACCATCATAAGTGGAGTCCGGCAGCATTTGTGTTTGTGTGGCTGGCTGATTTCAGGTAACATAATGTTCTCCATCATTCATTACTTGTTAGCTTATCCTAGAATTTAATCCTTTATTAAGCCTGATAGATATTCCATTGCCTATATTGACCATCCCTTCAATTAACTAATGGACATTTGGATTACTTCTACCTTTTAGATATTATGATATTGTTTCTGTAACAATGGGTAAATAAATGTCTCTTTGAGACTGTGCTTTTAATTCCATTGGGCAAATATCCAGAAGTGAAACTACTGGATCGTATGATATCTGTATTTTTAATATTTTGAGGTTCTCTCATCCTGTTGTCCATAGTGATTGTCTCATTTTATATTCATGTCAACAGTTGTGTTTTTCTGCATCTGTTGAGATGATCATATTATTTTTATCTTTCATTCCATCAATGTGGTATATCACACTTATTGATTTATATATATTGAAACATCCTTGTAATCCTTATATCTCAGGGGTAAATCTTACTTGATCATGGTGTATGATCCTTTTAATAAGATGGTGAGTTTGTTTTGCTAGTATTTTGTTGAGGATTTTTGCAACTATGTTCTTCAGAGATATTGGCCTATAGTTTTCTTTTCTTGTAGTATTCTTCTTGGTTTTTGTTGTGATTCTCCTGCCTCCTCCTCCCAAGCACTAGGGTCATGTGAAGTTTTCTTTTTTTTTCTTAAGTTGAAGATCTACCAATTTTATCTTTAGACACATATGCAAATAAATAAACAAAACCCCAAACTCCTAGTTTCACACATTTTCTCTTATATGTATGTATTTTATGTACCTCTGCTCTGATCCTTATTATTTTCTTCCTTCTGCTAGTTTTGATTTTAGTTTGTTCTTTTTGTAGTTCCTCAGGTTATAAAGTTAGGTTACTGATTTAAGATCTTCAACTTTTTAATGTAAGCATTTGTGGCTATATATTTCTCCCTTCGCATTGCTTTTGCTTTACTGATAAATTTTGGTATGTTGTGTTTTTTAGTTTCACTGATACCTAAATATTTTCTAACTTCTCTTGTGATGTTTTTCCCTGTTTCATTGGTAGTTTAATAATGTATAGTTTACTTTTTACAATTTTGAGGGTTTTCCACTTTTACTTCAGCTATTGATTTGTAACGTCATCTTTTTTTTGTTGTTGTTTTTGGTTTTTGGTTTTTCTCCGGTACCAGGAACCGAACTCACGACCTTGCGCTTGCCAGGCAGGCGCTTTTGCCGCTGAGCTAAATCCCCAGCCCCTGTAACTTCATCTTGTAGTGATTGTAGAAGATACTTTTTATGATATGCATATTTTAAAATCTATTACTCATAATAGATGACTTATAACTTACTCATAGTTTGTGGCCTAACATATGGCTTATCCTAGAAAATACCCAATGTATACTTGAGAAAAACATGCATGTTGTTGGTAATTGAGTGTTCTCAAATTGGTTGGTGGTTTACTTTAAATTATCTGTCTTCTCTCTGCCTGTCACATTCATTACTGAGAGCAGAGTGCTAAGCCTCCAACTGTCATTGTGGAATAACTTGACTCTGTGTTGATTCTGTCTTTTCTTATTTTATAGACACTTTCAGTCTTCTTCTGAATATTGTAAACCTTCGATAGAATCCAAAGTCCCCAAGTACTTAAGCCAGACATTCTTCCAGTGCAGCTGTGTGGGTGGGAGACAGATTCTTAGTGCTTCTCCCTCCCCGCCTTCCCAGAGCACTCTCACTGATGAATATTTAACAGCCAGTTCTGGCTCCCAAAATTTATGGAAATCTGTACATATGAGTTTATCATAAATTTCACTGACATGAAGGATACACAGCACATAATTTACCAATGATAACTACAGATACTTCTTATTATGAAATCCACTTAGACAGTTGATTCTTGTTGCATTTTTTCCCCAACTCTGGTGGAGTAGTCAAACTATGGTTGCCAGTGATGAATGAAAATGGTTCTGGTATGAATGACAGGTTATATTTTTATTTATATCAATGAGTAAATCAAAATGAGACAATAATGACATATGCTCGAGTTTCTTTTTTATAAATAAAGTGAGTGATTTCACTGATGAAATAACAGCTTTCAAATGTTGAGAGAATACATTCTCAGTTTTTTGTGCCATTCACATTATAATGGTTGCAGACATGGCACTTATGGAATGCCTCAGTTCACAAACTTAATTCACTCCATGGTTCTGGGACAGACGGCCGCGTTTGTTCTCTTGCAGGGAAGATGGTCACGGTGGTGTGTTCATCACCCGATGCAGAGTTGTGAAGGGAAACAAACATTGCCAAAGGCTTCTGTCCACGAAAACAAATTGTTGGCTAATGAAAGTGTGTCTGAACCAAGGCAGTGCTTTACTTTTTTCACTATTAACATTTAAACCACTTTCTTAAGCCTAGGTAATCAAGAAAATAATAACTCAAGTATTATAATATTTGCACATTTGGTGTAAATACTCCCACCATGGCTGAGTTCAGTGCAATGCCAGTGCAATGCCAGTGACACGGCGTTGTTAACATTCCACCCGCCAGTATTTCCACTGAAGGAATTCAATAGACATAAACTCAAGAGCATGGGTAATGTACAAGGTAATAAAATAATGAAGTGATGTGTTTTGAGTATTCCAAACACATTGGAATAACCATTTCAGCTATATTTATTTTATATATTATCTTTATATTATTTATATTTTGGGGAAATAATCTGAAGTCCATAGAATATGTACACATTATTTCATATAAATTCACCTTTAATAGTGTCTAACAACCATTGCGAAAAATTTTTAAAATGTTGCAGTTGGCTCTAGTTGGTTACTATACACTAGTTGTGGTAGATTACTGGAGAATGCCACTGAGCTGGAGGGAAACTACTAGAGGTACTTCTGTGGGTGGTTATGAGCACCAGCTAAAATAGTTTAAATGAAAATACTTTGACACACATCATAGTGTTAAATATTTGTGATATATTCTTACTGAGATTAATGACAGAAAGGCCCACTTCACGTATTCAAGGAAGTTAACACTTAACTCATGCTTCGGAAAAAAATTGTGGACCAAGTTGAAACAGACTTGGAATTCTACTTGCTCTGTGCGTACAGAGAAAATTTGATGCCTGAAATTTCCCTTATCTTCTGAAAAACACATTAGACATTTTTAGCTCTCCCAAAAGTAATCATGAGCGTTTATTCAGTAAGTTTAGTAAGAATGCTTGCTTATTATAGAGTGGAAAGAAGAGGGTGGAAAATCAAATTACAACTTTGGTTTGGGCAATTTAAGTATCATCTTTTAGTTATGTTACACTTTTTCTTACTTTAAATTACCTTTTATTATTTTGGTTAATATTTGTAGTAATTACTTATTTTTTTGGTTTTCTTATTCATTAATGTACAAATTCATTTCCTTAACAAATAAGGTAAGTACAGCATGCTATTTTATCTACAAATCACGACAACTTTATGGGAACAGCAGAAATTGCTAATCTTTACAGTTAAACCAATGATCAGAATGGTTTAAATCATTTTCCTCCAAAGTTGTAGGTCAGAGTTTAAGAAGGACTCTGGCCACTTGATCTAATGCTCCTTTTCAGAGTCAGGTTTGGTCTGCATGTCAGTCTATTTAAAGAAAATGACTTAATGATAGAAGATTCACAAAGAATAGTGCCTGGATTTACTCAACCAACATTGTCCTTCATTAAATACTTTATTCATTGAATGATTATTTTATGAGCTTGTATTTACTGTGTACTGGGCTCTATTCTAGGCACTATAGATAGAACGCTAATCATTCAAAATCATTATTTGAGATAAAATAAATGCTAGTTCAAAACCCTGATCAATTACTTGAAGTCATTAAAGTTTTGCATCTTTAAAAGGGAATAATGTATATCAGATTCACACTGTAATTACAATATGACTGGAATTTAGCAGCACATAGTAAGGTAGATTGTGTTGAATTATTTACGGGTTTATGTGCAAATATGAAAATTTTCTTATTAAGTTTAATTGGATTACTCTTCAGATTAGAAAATCATATCATATGCCCATAGTAAAAAGCTTTATAAATGTAGAAGAGAAGCATTAGCAAGAAAAACATCAGCTCTTTCACCCTAATACTTGTATTTGATCCCTTAATATTTTCTCCTATGTATATAGCAGGCACACACACAAGTTTTATATCTAGATGTCTCCCCACAAGGCTCATCTGATTATTGGTGAAATTCTGAGAAATTCTGCACTAAGCTTTGTTAAAACTTTTCTCACACATTTAGGAAATAAATCTGAAGACCACAGGACGTGATATTTTTAAAGTTTCTTTCTAAAAGGCTTAAACAAAATTGAACTCCTAGTAGAATTATATAGGATTGTCTATTTCTTTCCATTATCAATATTGAATATTTATTAAAGTTGTTTTCCATTTGATAGACAAAAGATATACCATAGATTTCATTTGCTTTTTAAATGTTATTAATAATCTTGGCATGGTATTTCACTCCTGTAATTCCAGCACTTGGGATGGGATGCAGAGGCAGGAGAACTGCTGAGAGTTCGAGGCCAGCCTGGGCTACACAGTCAGCTCAAGGCCAATCTGGACTACATAGTGAGATCAGGTCTCAAACAAAAAAACCCCCAGAAAGTTACTAACAATCTTAATTTTTATATAAGTCTTTGTCTTTTCTATACCTTTTAAAATATTATTTTATTGACTATGTGAATTTTATTTCTTTTGAGGATCAGCTGTTTTAAACTTTAGTCCCCATTTTGAGACCTATACAAAAATTCTTTTTTGTAGTTTTAAGACAGGGTCTTGCTATGCAGTTCAAGCTGGCCTTGAGCTCACTTTGTAGCCCAGGCTGACCTCGAACTCACAATGATCCTCATGCCTCAGCCTCCCAAGGGATGGGATTACAGGAGTGCGCCACCTGATCAGGCACAAAATTTTGAAGAAGGGAGGTGATGTAAAATCAGATCTGTTTTCTTCTACTACCTAACAGTGTAAAACATTTTGAACAAAACATATGGGGATAGATTTAAGCATTATTTATACAGTACTAGTTTCAGAAGTACTACATCACCCCTTTTTTAAATAAATTAAATAAAAAATTTTAAGCTGCAAAGTGGCACAGACTGGCAATATATACATATTGCTTAAGTTACACAACAGTCAAACAGCCAAAGTCACGATTTATGTAAATGTGCCCAATTAGAAAAGGGACTAGTGCCAAGATAATTACGAATTTGCCACAAACTGAAGTTAATTATTGTTACATGAGAAGACATATGGAAAAACTTCTTACATTTCTTTGATTCTTTTGAGCAAAAGCAAAGAAAAAACTATGAGAAATTTCATGTAAAGGTAGAGCTAACATTTAGTGAACATCAACCAATCACATAACACTTTTATAACTTAGTCAATAATTTAATGCTCATATCCGAAAAGGTAGGTTTTATTTTTAGCTCCATGTATGGTCAGTGAAACAAAGACACAAGTTGGAGTGACTCTGTAAGATGATTTGATAAGTGGTGGTGCTGAGATTTCTGTCCCAGGCAGCCTAACTTCGGAGTTTATGAACCTTCCTGTTAGAAGCCGGGAAAACCTTTCACTTCCATTAGCTGCATTTACTGAACACCCGTGGGAGGGAGGGAAGCATAAATGAGGCCCATTTCCTCTTCCTCAAGGTGTACAAGAAAAGGTGACATCACCCAGAAGAATGAAAAGTGGCAAAGGCAGAAGGCTCTACAGAAGCAGAAGGGAAATGTCCTAAACTAGGTCTCTTGGATATGATATATGAGCTGGCACTGAAGGAATGACAGGTTGGCCAGATTCAAACGAGAGAGAACAATCCAAGTGGTTGAACAGTCTGACCAAGGGCAGAGAGGCACAGGGTAGCTCTAGCTAGTTCCTCAAACATTTTGGAAAGCTATGAGACGTTCATAGCTATGATACCCACAGCGCAAGGTATGAAAGAGCAATATACGAGCCTATACAGGTAGGGATCTGACAAATACTGTCAGTTCCTCCTCTCAGTCAGTTGAGTGAAAACTTCATATATAACATGCGAGCACACTGGAACATTTTCTGCACTAAAGAGGAATACTTAAGTCAGATGATAAGAGAAATCAACAAAATCTAGATTGGGAAACCAGTATACGGGAAAGAAATGGTGAAATAAGGTCCTGGAGAGAGAAAAGCTGGAAACTTTTGCACATGAGGAGTTCAGGAAAGGACTCTTTGGCAGCTGGTCATGAGAAGGTAGTAGAAAACTTTCTAGTTAGAGGGAAAACCAAGTGTAGAAGCCTGATGGGAGGAAGGAACTTGGTATTTTGTAGAAGGTGAAGGAAGGCCAGAGGCTGAAGCATGGAAAGCATGCATTAAGTGGCAGTGGGTAAGTCTGAGATAGACAGACCCTCATCTCCCAGCATGCTGTAGAATAACTAGGAGGTTTTTAAGTCAGGGCTAAGGCATCTTCTCATTTCTCCCTCAGGTTGCTTTGGAGAAGGTCACAACAGGAAATGCAGATTTTCAGGGAGGCACTGGTTATCGGTCCTGCCGGAAGATGGTGAACACATCAACAAGAGGGCTCTGGGGTTGCTCTTGCAAGTGATAGAAATTCTGAAGATGTGATTTTGGATTTAGGTGGATCACTTTAATAAAGTGATGGAGAACTGAGGGAGACAAACTCACTTGTGAGGAAAAAATTTCCCAATGTATTGGATGCATGTGTAACTACGAACCTCTATGTAGCATTATAAATATGTATGCTCTCCCCGAAATATAAACCTTTCTCTGGAGATGCACAAAAGCCTACAAAAGATATTACAGGCCTACATGCTTTGCCCTCCTTCTCTCCTTCATGAGAGATTATAGCTCTAGAAAGTATTTCCAAGCAGGATTTTTATCACAGCTAGGACCAACATGTAGATTTCATCTTCAGAAAGGAGCTGGTATGACTTTAGCAGGGAAGAAAGACCGTGAGAGAGGATCCTGTATATCTATTCTTTTCCTTGATTCATGGGCAAATGTTTAAGTAACCCTAGCACGGCTCATGAAACTGTGACACTCTGGACGTCACTGTCCTTCATTTGGCAATTTGATTCCTGGAACTGTGCAGTTATCTGGGCAAAAGGGAACCCTGTCCCGGATCCCTGCTTTAGAGACGCCACAAATTGAAGTTGTGACATCAGTTCTTGCAGATAATTTGAATGTGATTCCTCCATAATGTAATAAATACTACTTCCTTTTCTTTCTCAGTAGCTCCTCCTGCTTCTCTCTGTCTTCTGATAGGTGCTTCCAGAAAGATAGGAAGTAGGTCTGTGTTCACGGCAGTTATGTGAAGTTTATCTGAAGTAGAGAAGCATTTGCAATGTCAGACTATTCACATCCCCCTTTTAGCGTCTTCTGTGTCGGTTCAGATGTAACATGCGTGAAACGTGATACTAATTTTTGTGTTGGCAAGGTGCTAGGTGCACAAAAATAAGTGTAAATAGTTTTTATTTCTGTAAAAGTGTTTTGTTAGTTTTGTTCTTGAAATTTTAAATTATTTTTAAAATTGAAATATTAATAATTAAAATGTTCACTTTAAATGTTTTAATTTTAATTTGATTTAAATATTTTAATAAATCATATACAATTTGATTAATATTTGATAAATGTATTTGATAAGTGGAATGTTAAATATTTAAAACTAGATACATTGAATATATCAATATTAAATGTTTGACTAAATATTTGATGTTCTGTGAGTATAATTTGAATTTTATCCTTTTGGTTTAGTAAATAATTTTTAATATTTTAAAAACAAATAGTATTTGGAAACATTTGTTAATATATTTTATTCTTACATGGAATTTAATTTTTGCTTTCATAAAACTCATCTTAGTTATTGTATTTTGAATATCGTTGCCATTTATTTTTAATTCTGTACATTATCAGTAATGAAGGACAACTACGTAAAAATATTGTCAAAAATAACTACAGTGGTTTTGATGAAAGCATGAAAATGTTATGAAACAAACACATAATAACTTAGGAATTGCTTATATTACATCCCTCATCAAACATTGTGGTCTATCCTCAGAAATTCTCAGCAACAATTGTTTAGTTTCCTATCCTAGTTTGCTTATATACAACCATACCTTAACATAAATCTTCCAATCTTGCGATAATGAGGTTATATTTTAATGTAACATATAAAAGATTATTTATTTCACAGTTTTTAAAGCCTGATTTGTAATTTTTAAAATATGCGGCCTTAGATTCAGGGGCTTCCACCTGCACTCTTGACTTGGGCCCTCGAAATGTTCACAGGGGGCGCACTGGTCCTCACACACTCTTGCTGCCTGGAGGCTTCACAGATGCCTGAATAATATTGTCCTTTCCCTGATTTTTTCTAGATGGCTCTCCCCTATTGGCTAAGGCTTGATCCCAGTGTCAGTGTTATCTCATCCCTGGTTCTAGCTTTGGACAGTCCCTCTGGGTTCCTACTAAACTGTACACACGATTAGCTGTTTGCAAATGTCCATGCCTCTGCACTAGGAGTTCATCGAGACCTAAATTCTTCATCAGTGTCAGCTTGTCGCAGAGTCTGTCCTACAGCCTGTGCCCTCCACAGCTGTTTAAGAGTATAAACATTCGTTCCCACGTCCCACCTGCAGGCCAGGGTTCATGTTCACACACTGCAGCTGTTCCTATGGGATGGGACATACAACACACACCTACATGTGCACATTTCCCCACATACATAGAGTTCTTGGATCCTGTTTCCCAAGTCAAATTATGGTTCCCAAATGCACAGTAGGTACTTTTAAATTATGACCTTTTCAAGTTGAGTGCAAATTTTTCTCTTCATTCTGTCTTTGAGCTGCAAATATAAAATTGGCATTATTATGTTCTTCAGTTTGAGAACAGCTGCCTTATTTTTATTAATTAACATTAGTATTAAGGAGCAAAACATTGTTCTCACTTGCAACCCAGCTTGTTAACACTTTATAATAACAGTGTGAAAGGAAGCAGTTTTGGTTATAGTAAAAACTTTTTAAAAAAATAATTGCCACAAATGAATATTCTATACTAATGAATGTTGAGGCCAAATATAACTCACTGTCTTGTGCTACACAATCAACAATCAGCAAAGCTTAACAAGTAAGCTTCTACAGAGCGTACTTTCACACCACATGCTAAACAATACCGATGCCATACAAAAGTGCTTTAGCTTCTTGCTCCAGGAAATACCTGCTCCTGGGAGATAAGACTTGAATAAACCAGAGATTACTTATCAAAACTAACAGCTTGTGCATCAAGAACTCTTTCAAGACTCTACCTCACTGTGTCTCCCGACCCAATTCTATTACATTATAGAATCTGCAGAATCCCAACTGGTATGCCCACTTGAAACGCTGGCCTTAGAATCATCCTGTGAGCCATATAAGTATTCTCCCATGACACCCTTATTTCAGCTTGCACACTACAAAGTCTCTGTCAAGGTGGTCTCCTTTACTGTGTTATAGCTTATATATTTAGTTTTTCTTGCTTAATAGTTTTTGTGATGACCTTTGGGGGGTTCAACAGCTAAAATTCTTTAGATTCTACCAAGACACAGTGTCACAAAGCCTGGACTGGGGCACCTGCTCCCAAGGGATCTCATAAGTCTCCCGTCTAAAGCCTTTCTAGTTACGCCGGACAATAGGTTTGTCAGTGGGTCAGAGTTATGAGTTCCTTATTTTAGCTCAAAAGTGTTTTCTAAAAATAAGAAATCTTTGCTTAGATTATCTGATCAGCCCTGAAAATATTTTGCCTTGGAGAAAATCTGTCCTCACTCCAGTTTGTTGCTCTGTCTGCAGTCAATGTTTTCTGATGAATTTACATAATATGATCAAAGAACAAGATGACTGTAGGTCTGATAAGTCTATTTATTCAAGGTTTGAGAAAATTTCCTCATATCAAGTTTCTTATAGTACAAACTTTATATTGGGTTACTTGTTAAAGTCTTCTGTGATTTTTCCTCATTCTTGTCTTATTTTACCATGATAGTTCTAAGTCAAGGCAAGTTCTCTTGTCCAAATTTCCCATCAGAAATTTGAGAAGGGTAGCTACTGGGTTGTGGGATGTGATGGATAAGGAATTCACAGATGGTTATGAATCCTGATCTGTGTGTGTGCTTGGGAGGGTATTTCCAGAAGAACTTGCCATTTGAATTGGTACACAAAAAAGAGACTGCTTTCACCAAGGTTGATGGGTCTTCTCGAGTGTCCTGAGAGTCTCAAGAAAACAAAACTGCAGGAGAAGTACAAATTCTCTCTCTCTTTGAGCTGGGACATCCAACTTTTCCTGCCCTCAGACACTGGCACTACCAGTTCTTTGCCTTTAAGTCTCTGAAAACTGAGACTGATGTCCTAAGCTTCTCTACTTTTTGTGGGGTCTAGGTTTGCACTGGTACTATATTACCAATTTTCTGGAATTACTGGTTTGCAGACCATAGATCCTGGGATTTCTCAGCCGCCATAATTGCATGAGCTAATCCTTAATGATAATTTTTTCTCCATACATCTCTATACATGTTATAGATTCTATTTCTTTAAAGGACTGCAATTATAGAGGCCTAAAACACATTTCACAAGCAATAAATTCAGAATACTATTGCTTTCATGGGTGTGTTTTAGTCCATGTCCTCATCTTAGTGCAGTTCGAGGGACACTAGAGTGACCAGCTCAAGGGACCTCAAGGGAGAATGCCATTCCATGTCAAGGACCTTCAGTTCCTGAATCTCAGCAAATTGCCGAGAAATTTGTCTCTAACATGTAGTTTCACTATAATTTGCTTATTTATTCACTTAAGTGGCATAATTTTGCCAAAAGTAATTTAGAATTATAGTGGCTATTTTGGCAAACTTAATTTGAACAAAACCATTCATTTGAGAAAGAAAATGATCTGCATTTTTCAGTGGCATTAAAAAAAGTCTTCTAAAAGGACTTTAAATTGATGTTTTCAAAGGGTCTTAGCTAAGGCAAATAATGAATGTAAAATCTTAAAGTTATTTCTTTAGATTGCCCGGAACTGCAGTCTGCATACAAATGTGCTTGTATTTTACTATTCCTCCACCTTCATCCTTTGCTCCTGCTGTACCTTCTCTCCCACCCTCCTTCTTGATCTTCTCCTCCCACTTCTAACCAACAAGAAACTCCTAAACCTGAGATGTTTCCTCAAATTAATCTAACTTCAGAGTAGATTGAGTTGTGATATAGTTAACCTAAAAACCTTGATCTTTGTCTAAATTAACAGTCATTGTTAACTATGTTCTAAAGCCTCCACATAAAATAGAGAGAAATTTACAAATGAATTTAGAGTTCTAAGAACATAACTTGGGCGTCCTAGATTTATACCATTTGGTTCACGTACTTGTGAGTGTCAGAGGCGAAAGCTTAGATGGAAAAGTCTGAATGAGAGGATTCTGAGCATGACCTCGTAGACCTTGAACTGTCGAGGAGATGAGAGAGGTTAGAAAAGCTATAGATGTAGAGCAAAAACTATAAGGGCCTAACCTCAAAGTGTATTCTGTGAAAATAGATTGCACTGTAATCTTGTCATACAAGCAGAGAAAGGATGGATCTATTAGTGACTTCAAGAATAAGCTCTTTAACACCTTTATACAGAATTCAGAAACAGGTCCAGAGGCAGATGTGACCCTAACTCTAGCTTCACTTTCCTTGAACATCCTTAAGTCAGAACCAGGGGTTTATACAGAAAAACAAAGCGAAAGGGAACTAGTCATGTTGCCTGGTCTCTAGCTATTCACTCAAATCTTGAAACAGCTTTAAAATACTATCAGAATGCATTCCAGTATAAACAGGTGATCTCATAGATAAAGCAATTGGATGTTTCCACCTCAATCACAAGAGATGGGTAAGTAACTTTTAATCAAGCCACTTGTAGAAAATTTAAGCACAAAAAAAATGAAAATGTAATTGTTAAAACTGAAATAAAAAATTAAGATGGATGAAATATCATTGCTCCAAAGGGAAAAAATCAGTGTTCATTTTCCCATTTTTACCCTTGAATCCACAGGGAGGAATTTCTGCCAGTGTTAAAGGACAATCTGCCACTGCTGATTGACACCACAAAGCTTTCACTGCTACATAACTTTACCACAGAGTCGAGAAACTAATAATAATCTCTAGACATTCCTTCCCTTAATCTATAATCATCACTCTTAAACTATATAACAGTACATTTCTTCTCTCCTCTATGATATCATAGTTATGAATTTAGTAGGAAGGAATTTAGCTGGTAGATAGAGTTGTTAGATTAAATATTCTACTACTGGTGTCTTTCTTGAAATCCTTAGGACTTTCCTATTCAAACTCAAGTAGCATGTATTTTGAATACTGATATACTATTATCTTTATGCAGATATTTTCTTTTTTAAGTTTATTGGTACAGCACAGACATACGTTATGATCACATTCATCATAGGGAATTTGTACCTCTGCATGATGTATCTTTTTTTTTTTTTTTTTTGGTTTTTCTCCGGTACCGGAAACCAAACTCACGACCTTGCACTTGCCAGGCAGGCGCTTTGCCGCTGAGCTAAATCCCCAGCCCCTGCATGATGTATCTTGATTCCTGTTTTTTTCCCACTCCCCTGCCCTCCCTTCAACCCCTTCATTTCCATGTCTACAAAACCCTGCTTCTGTTTTACTCATTTTTTCCCATTGTTTTCCTTCCAGTTTTTCTCTCTCTCCTCTCCCTGGTTTCCCTAACCCTTTGAAAAATTTTTACCTATTTCACAATTTCGGTTATACATTTGGTTTTTGTTTACACTTAGTTTCTCACATCAGAGAGACAACACAATATTTACACATGTCCAATTTATTTCACTTATGAGTATGGTCTCAAGGTCCATCCATTTACCTGTAAATATCTATCCTTCTTTATGGCCTAGTAGTACTCCAATATATATAAAAACCATACCTTTTCTATCCATTTATTGGTTGATGGGCATTTGGGTTGTTTCTAAGATTTAGCTATTACAAATTGTGCCATTATGAACATGGGTGTGCATATATCACTGTGGTATAATACTTTTAATTCTTTGGGGAGATTCCATAGAGGAGAATAGCTGGGACAAATGGGACCTCTAGTTCTAGGTTTTATGGATGCTCCACGCTGATTTCCACAGTGGTTGCATCAGGCTATACTCCCATCAATAGTAAAGGAGTGTTACTTTTTCCCCACAGTCCCTCTAGCACTTGTTGTTTATTGATTTTTTGATGACAGCCATTCTTTCTGGAGTAAGATGGAATCTCAGTGCTGTTTAAATTTGCATCACTTGAATAACCAGTGAGGAAAAGTTTTTCATATATTTATTTCCTCTTTATACTGCTTCATCTGAAAAGTGCATATTAATTTTAGATGCCCATTTTTGGATTGAGTCTTTAAATGTGGGGGGGGGGCTCTCCTTTTTTCAATTCTTCACATGTTCTAGATATTAGTTGTTTGTCTGAGGAACAATTGGATAAAATCTTTTCCCACTCTGTGGGTTTTTTCACTCTGTTAATGATTTCTTTTTCCGTGCAAAAGCTTTTCAATAAGATGATATCCCAGTTGTTGATTGTGATATTTCCCATGCAATGGGGTTTTGTTCATAAAGTCTTTGCCTACACCAGTGTCTTCAAGACTTCTACCTATTGACTTTTCTAGAAGATTTAGTGTTTCTGTTTTCATATTTAGATCATTGATCCATTTTGATTTTAGTTTAGTGCCTAGTGACAGATTAGGGTTTAGTTTTAGTCTTTGGCATGTGGAAAGACAGCGCCATTTATTAAAGAGTCTGTCTTTTTTCTAGTGAATGTGTTCGGCACCTTTGTCAAAGGTTAGGTGGCTGAGTGTGTTTCGAGCTGTACCTGTATCTTCTAACTGTTCCACTGATACTCATCTGCTTTTTTTGCCAGGACCATGCAGTTCTTATCAGAGTAGCTTTATAGTATAATTTTAAGTGAGAGATTATGATGCCTCCTGCCTTACCTTTATTGCCGAGATTATCCTTACCATTCTAGATCTCTTCTGGTTCCAAATAATGTGTAGGATTATTTTCTCTAATTTTGTGAGATGTGCTATTGGAATTTTGATTGGAATTGCATTAAATCTGCATAACAATTTTGGAAGTATGGCAAATTCACTATATTGGTTCTTCCTATTCCAAAACACAGGATATCTTTCCATTTTCTGATATCCTTCTCAATCTACTTTTTCAGAGTATTGTAGTTTTCTTTTTTTTTTTTTTTTTGGTACCAGGAATCAAACTCATGAACTTGAACCTGTCAGGTAGGCTGTGCTACTGAGCTATATCTTTAGCCCTAGCAGTATTGTAGCTTTCAGTGGAGCAATCTTTACTTTTCTTCATTAGATTGATTCCTAGGGATTTTTAGTGGTTGTTATTGTAAAATATGTTTTTTCCCTAATATTTCTCTCAATGAGTTAGTTATTCATGTACAGGAAGGCTATAGATTTTTGAGTCTTGATTTTTGTATCCTGCTATGCTACTGGATTTGGCTATTAAACCTAGAAGTCTTTTGGTGGAGCTTTCAAAGTCTTCTCTACAGAGTATTATGTCATCTGCAAATAATGATAATTTAACTTCTTCATTTCCTATCCATATTTTAAAAATTTCTTTCTTTTGTCTAATTGCTCTGGCTAATGTTTCTAGAGCTATATTGAATAACAATGGTGATAGTGGACATCTTTGTCTTGTTTTTTATTTTAGAGTGAAAGCTTTCAGTTTTTGTCCATTTAGTATGATGTTGGCTATTGATTTGTCATAAACAGCTTTTATCAGATTGAGACAAAGACTATTTCAATTTTCAGTAGGGTTGTTATCATGAATGGGTGCTGAACTTTGTCAAATGCTTTTTCTGCATCCATTGAAATGATCATATGGCTTTTGTCCTTGGCTTTGTTAATATGGTATATTACAATTTTTGGTTTTCATATTAATCCTACTGCATCCTTGGGAAGAATCCTATTGAGTCATGGTGTGTAATACTGATAATTTGCTGCATTCTGTTTGCCAGTGTCTTACTGAGGACTTTTACATGTATGTTCGTTAGGGAGATTAGCCTGTAGTTCTCTATCTTTGGTTGGTTCCTTCTCTAGTTGTTATATCACAGTAATACTTGCTTCTAGGAATGAATTAGGGAGTATTGGATCCCTCTGAATTTCATTAAGGAGTGTAAGCAGGAGCAACCTTAGGTCTTCTCTAAATTTCTTATAGAATTCAGCAGTGAATCTGTAAAGGCCTGGAATTTTCTTTGTTGGTAGGTTTTTTATTACATCTTCAATTTCACTAGTTTATTTACATTTTTATATGTGCTTGATTCCTCATTGGTAATTCATATGTATCTAGAAATGTGTCTATATCTTCCATGTTTTCCACCTTATTACAGTACAGGTTCTTGAAGTATGTATTGATAATTTTTTGGATTTCTGCAGTTTCTGGTGTGATTTTACCCATTTCTTTCCTAATTCCATGCATTTGGGTGTTTTCTTTTTTTTTGAGAAGTTTGGCTAAGGGTTTTTAATTTTCCTTAATCTTTCAAAGAACCAGCTCTTCAATTCCTTGATTCAGGATATTGTTTTCTTAGGCTTTATTGCACTAATTTCTGCTCTGATCTTCATAATTTCCACCCTGGTACAAGCTTTTAGCTTGACTTGCTCTTCTTTTTCTAGAAGCTTCCAGTTTAACACTAGGTTATTTGAGCTTGCTCTGTTTTTCTGATATGGCTCTTTACTGCTATATATTTCCCTCAAAGAGCTGCTTTCATTGTGTCCCATAAGTTCCAGTATGTTGTACTGGCATTATTGTTTAATTATAGAAATTATGTAATTTCTTCTTTAATTGCATTTGTGACCCACTGGTTGTCCATGAGGGTGCTATTTAATTTCCACGTGCTTATGAAGTTCTTATGGCTTCTTTTGATATTGATTTTTTCATTGAACTGTGACCTGATAATGTGCATGGGATATTTTTAAACTCTTATGCATTTACTTAAGCATGTTCTATGAACTAGTATGTTGTCTTTTTTGGAGAATGTCCCATGTGGTGCTGAGAAGAATGTGTATGCTCATGTTGTAGGGTAGAACACTCTGTAGACATCTACTAACTGCAACTGTTCAAAAGTTTGGCTTTGAGGACTATTGGGATTGAGTGAATTTTGTATCATGCAAGAAGGACATGAATTTTGGTGGGCTAGGGAAATGCCATGATCTGAATATTTATATACCAGTGAAGAGATGAGCTTCTGTCCTAGTATCTATGAGTATAAACAAAGCAGTATGAGTTGGGGTTTATGTGGTTAAAGGTCCTCTTGTGTCACTAGAGCCCTAGGAAGCCCAAACTTTGACAAATAACTGGGAACAATAAAGCCAAATGAGGGTGTATGAAGCAGGGTTAGGTGGCTTGCTTGTTTCCTGGTCTACTTCAGTATTAGCAGGTCCCGGTGGGGAGCTGAACCTCCAACCCACCCAGCATCAAGGAGACTGCAAGGTGGAGTGCACGTGAGATGGGGCTGTTGGAACCCTCTGGTCCGCCCTGTATAAGGCAAAGCACACACCTCTCACATTAACAGGGCACAGTGAGGTGACAGGAAATGGGGCCATTAGGCATAAATGGTGGCATTTTAAGCCATTTGTTCTGGTTTATTAAATAGCAATATAAACCTGAAAAGGAATTTGGCACCTGGAAAAAGAATGCTGCTGCAGTTTTGAAGTACATGACACTGATTTGGGGAATAAGTGGTGGGCAGACAAGGGGCAGAACTCAAGGAGGTTGCCCGGGAAAGCACGCAAGCGTGAAGGGGATGAGTCTCTCACCTGTGCTAACACGGAAACAGGAAATGCACTAACGAACTCAGCAGCATAGCTGAGATTTCCAAGAAGTGTTGGAGACACTGCGTATTCTCTTTTAGCTGCTTATAATGAAAGGTAAGAAGAGCAGGATGAATGAACTCTTTCGTGGTCAAATAGGAAACACAGAGGCTTCAGATATTTTTTTTCCAGCTAGCAGAATGTCATAAAAAAGTAGCTGATGGTCAAGAAGAAATGCAGGATTTTATCTGGAAGGGACGAGACTAAGACTTAGCTAATGGGATACTTAAGACCTCAGGAACATTTGTGTGAGAACCTCAAATGCCCTCTGACTGGACAAAATGTCTTCTATGGATTGCAAGTGTGCCTCACACAGCATCTCCGTGGAAGAGCACAGCTTCTGAGACGCTCCAGGGCGTCGTTCTACAGCAGCTTCAAAGTCCACCCAGGGAGAGATTTATTCTGAAGAGATTTGTGGGCATGGTTTTGTCTAATTGTACAGATTATAAATTGATATGCAGGATTCCCACAAAGTTATTTAAAAGAATTGTAACAGCCTGAGGCGGAAAGGACAAAGATAATACAAATTTCAAAAGCGGCCTCTGGGCTGTCGAACTGCTATGACTAAGCAGTAGGCTGAGAACATTACTCAGCGGCAAGCATAGCCATTTCTATAAAATGAGAGATGGACCAGAGGGAAAAAATCAAGAGCCTCGGTGACAGAGTCGTTCCCACAGAGTCTTTCTTGTCCCTAATCAGGGAACTGTTGGGGTAGGCTTTGCTTTTCTCTGCATTTTTGTAGACCCACTGCTGTACACGTTCTACCTGTCCTATTTTTGAACAAGAGGGTTTATTATGGTGATTTCATGTTTGTCTCACGAGTGTACAACTGAATGTACGGGGATGTTAATTTTATTTTTAAAAATTGTTTTATTGGTATAATTTTGCAATCCATGGTAACCTGTGTGTTTTCTCATAGGTTTTCAGATAAAAATAAATTGCATCTGTGGAATTAAACCCAAGGAGCTTCAGCAATGCTTGTGCTTGATTTAGCGGACAAGATCCTAAACTACAGAAAGCATTCCCAGTCCTTCTCACGGCCCAGGAAGTTTATATTTGAAATCCCATGAAAAGTTATTGGAATTCAAGGAAATTAATTCCAATCTACCACTTCCAGCGCAGCCCATGGCGAGAAGAAAGACACTAAGGCTTATTTGTAGTTACGGGGAGTCAAGCGGGCCTGAGTCCAGCCATGATGATGGCCATCTGGAGCAGAGGCCTCTACCCAGGACCGAACCCAGGTTTTATTCATTTGTGAAGAAGGGCGTGGCTTGAGGGCGAGTGACTGTGAGAATGCTGTGAAGTAGGTGAGTGCCGTGAGCTGGGCTGGGTGGGAGGCCTGAAATCACCTGCCATAAGCAGGGAGAAGGCTGTGCGGAAAGAGTAACCTGCATGACACAACTGAGATAGTGTCTAATGTTTTGGGGTCGGTGCTTCAGCTCTGATGAGTGATCTTTGAAGCCCCAGGAAGTCATGTCCTCTATCCCAAGGCTGGGTCCCAGCCGATAGCATGGAGCACTGGCTCACACATCCTGCCTCATCCTGGCTCACTCAAGGGAGCAACAAGGGATGGGGAAACACACCTGCCGTCTCCAAAGGTTACCATCGGCACCTCGGCTAGACCCATGTGCATTGCTTAAAGTCAATTGAAGGGATAAGGAAAAGTCCCAGCCAGCTCTGTACATGTCAGTACATGGAAATAGGGTCAGGCTCAACCAAAATGGAGGCAATTGCTCCTCTTTTAAGGAGAGTCGCCTAGGTGGTCCTCCATGCTGAACCTCGAGCCAGAAGATGGTTTCATAATTTGGTGAGTCTTTTGGAATGGGGGAGAGTCACAGAAGGAATGTAAGCAATTTTTGGCCAGAAGAGAACTGAGGTATTTTGAAAACATGAACCCAAATTACTTGACGTATTTCACATCGAAGAGTGGGGCCTACGTTCCCCCTTTGGAATGAGCTCCTTTTGACATGGAGTTTTCGCACTTGGCAACAGCGAGGCTACGGGACATTTAAAGAAGCTGGAACGACTGCCGTCAGAAACCTCACCACACACCCAACAGTGCTGTGAACGGTCAGATCTCCAGTCCAGGCTACCTGAAGACCAATCATAGGGAAAATGAAGTGGAGCAATTCTGGGGCTAAATAAGTCCATTGTCCATGTTTTAACCAAGACTGGGTCCATGAAAAATAACTGCTTAGCTGCTTGATCCAGACAATACATTTCTGTGGAAGTAAGAATTTTACCCAGTAGAGCGCTTACCCTCAAGACGCACAGTACACTCAGACTTGTTTCTAGACTCCTATCTTGGGTCTGTCTACCTAAAGCTGTTATGGTAGCCCCTCTGCAGGCTCAACTAATTCTCCATGCTGTGATCCATATGTTGATTTTCCCCTCAACATATAAATATTCAAATCAAATCATCAATGTGATGCTATTAGGAAATGGGATCTTTGGGAGGTGATTGGATCATGATGCTTCCACCCTCACGAACAGCATCTGAACCTTTTGCCTTTAAAGAGAGGACCAGGGGAGCGGCTTCCCCTTTGCACTATGTGTGGATGCAGTGAGCAGAAACAGGCTCTGACCAGACTGGAATGTGCCAGCATTTTGATCTTGAATATTTTGCCCCCCAGAACCACAAGAAATAAATTTCTATTTATAAACCACCCGGTTTATAGTATCTTATTGTAGCAATGTGAATAGGCTGAGACAATCCACCTTTTAATATTTATCTTAGAATTGTTAAGTCTGGCACTGAAACCCTGTAGATCCCTTCTGCTGATATGCCCTTCTGAGATGCTATTCACACTCCGTCAAGGCAATGATCTGCTTTACTACAGAAGACAGTCTTGTTGGGAGGATGCAGAGAGAGTCTGTAGTCAATATTAACTGATCAACCATAACTGTCTTTGAATATGAACTTATTTTAGCAAGTATTGGTGAATGGTTGTCCAGTGAGATCCTGGTTGTATGGATGAGCTGAATCTCAGAAAATACTCCACATTGGGTATTTTAAGGTGCAGAGCCAAGGCTTTTTTTCTAACAGAAGACAGCAGTATTAAAAGACAGGTTTCGAGTGTGTTTTATTCTATACCATATATTTGTAGACCTAGGATTGTGGCCATCATCTATGTGGTTATAATCACTTTTTGTACATTCTAAACAGGGATTCATAGGGTATTCCTGGAAACTGTATGTGTATTTAATAACAACACATAAATAATAATACTGCATCATTATAAATTACATGTTTATAAAACAATACTCTTCTATAGACAAAATAAATTTTCAAACTGTAATTGAGCATTGAATTTAAGGCTAGACTCCCTATGATAAAAATATTCACACAAGTAGTAAGGTAAAGCACACACACACATACACATACTTATATACCCACCAGCACATTCTTTTTGAAAGTGGACTCAGGGAGACACTTTATTTTTTGCCATTGAAGGTATATTTTGCTAAACATTTTCCTAAAATTTTTTTTTGGAGATTTATGGGGTTAGGCTCTTTCATGGGTAAGGAAAAGTGAAAGATATGATTGTGCCAGCAGAAAAGAGACTTGTAATGTTTAAGTGTTTTCAGAATGTGAAATTGAAGCTCTAATTTCATATGAAATCAGTTCAACAGCTATTCCTAGAGCTTAGACCTAGCTCTGAAGTATACAAAGAAGCTTCACGACACACGGCTTGTTGGCCTTTCTCGTATCCTGACATAATCTGATCAGGTGTGTATATCTTAAAAGGTTGCCAATTTGCTAGTGAAAATGTTCTTATGCTTGTGAATTGTACATTTGTTACGGTGAGATCCAACAAGATGGGTACTCACCAGAAGCCAAAAATGTGGGAAAACAAAGCTTTACTGAAGCATGTGACCAACACCAATGACCAAGAGTCAGAAACCAAGATATCAGGGACCAGAGAACTTCGTACTGGGTTGATATATGTTACAAGTAAACATGGTGACCACATTAGCTCATTTAGGAATCATACAAAAATGCCACATCATGGTCACAAGGTTTATATTTCCCAGGGGTTTGTTAGTATGGTTAAATTTTAGCTTACCTACAATTTGTTTTCCCTATTTTTTTCTCATTTTGTAGGTCTGTTCTCCCTTTGTTGGCTGTCAGGGAGGGAGTGGAGGAGGGAGTTCATCTAAAGTTTAAGTGACTTCTAGAACGGAGTTACAAAAGAGAATGAGTGTTTTGCCCGATCACCTTCGCAGTCTCGTAAGACGCGCACATGCTGTTCCAACTCAGGGCATCAGAGAGAGCGCTGGCCGCTCGTCGTCAGAAGAAGCACAGTGGGTGTCGGTGCTGTTGTTGCTAAGAAGTGAAGCATATTCTCCGAAGGGCAATCTTCACCGTGGTGAAAACGAGCAGTCTAATAGTCTTCACCTCTGCATGACAGGATTAGCCCTCTGCTGTTCCGGAGAATTTGTCCTGGGGTTGAGGCGGGACTGCAGCAGTGAGCAGGCTCCCAGGGCTTCTGGGTCCATACCTATGCCAGCCATGGACAGTCTGCGAAGGCCAGGGACTCAGTGGGTGTGCTCGGCCTACTCCTCAGTCAGGAGGCTCAGAGCACCTGGTTTTACTATTTTGAAAAAAAACCCTACCAGCAAAATAAAGCACCAAAATACAATAAACACTATCTCCCTGTGTACAGTGACTGGCATTCGTTTAGCTTGTTTCCCCAATTTGCTCATATCAATTAACTAGATAATGAGTCACCAGCCGTCTTCAGGTTTTGTGGAACTGTTGTCTTCATTTCCTAATTTCCTGCAAGGGAAATGTGTATGTAGACATTTTCTCAAATATTAAGACACAACATTTTTAACATATGTTCATCATTCCTTTTTTCATTCCAGTGCCCATCTCAAATATGTGTGAATGTGCTACAAAGTATTTACAGCTCCTCTCCCTCCATCTTTACATGTGTTGGAAGTGCTTTTACTAGGATGCAAATCTGACTTCCCCACTCCCACTCCCAGGGTAAAAGCCTCCGTGCTTCTGCCAGCCCCTCAGCAGAACGTCCCTAATGTCCTCCCTTCATTGCCCTGCTCACCACTCTACCCAACTCTGAGCGACATTCCTCTGCCTGCATGTTCTGCCCTCAGCTCCAGGCTATTCCACAGACCCTTTCCCTGGTTTGGATTGCTCTTTATCATGTGCCCTCCTGGAACAAGTCTAGTGGCCTGTCTAGTCTTCTCTCAAGCCCCATTTTTTCTTAACAGCAACCCCATGTGAACCTTTCCCCTCCTGAGGTCCTTCTCTCAGAACTGCCACACTGCCATACCCAGTGCCTGTCAAGCCCAGTGTTTCTGTCTCTCGCTTCTCCCTAGAAGGCCGGTGTGGACCAGACTACCTTTTATTTGTGACTGCTGAGGAGGATCTTGGCTTCCTTGCTGAATGAAGAGATAAAAAGTGTGAATGGCTCTAAAGAAGTGGGTAACCTTTCACCAGTGATGCCCTCTGACAGAGATGAGAGGGATAAGCCTATAGTCCTCTTTATTATCAAAACTGAGACATTTCAAAATCAGCACCTTTAGGAGGAAATATTCCATTGAATTTCAGGAAGTTGTAGGATGTGGCAAGCTAGCAAGAAGAAGATTACCTTTTCAAGGTCCTGATTGTCTTTCATCACCAACAGTTCCAGTAAAGAGACACATCATTATCCTTTTGGTACTTTTTCAGTAAGTCTTCATTGCCTCAACAAATCATTGTTTGAGGAGTAACCATATAACTGACCTTGAGATTCAGTAATAAACAAGATATATGTGATCTGTCCTCACTGATCTAAAATGGATCGTGGGAGACAAACATTAAACAAACTCTCAAATGACTACAAACTTCTAGTTAGTTGGAATAAAGGTTATGAAGGAAATGCTCAGAGTGCTTTAAAAATTTGCAGATTTTAGATTTCGTAGAAACTCTGACCACAGTACTTAATTTCAGTAATATATATTATGCAGTCTAACTTGGTCTGTACAAATAGTCAAGGCTCCTCTTTCCTAGACCAAAGAGTTCAAGGATGGCGGGTGGGGAAAATGAATTTAAGAACATCATATATAGAAGCTCTGCAAGACCCAAGGGCGGAGACAAAGTCATTAACATCGGCACGGGGCAAGTAGGGGGAGAATGGACTGAGTTAGGGCTGCTGGTCTGGGTGACACCTCTGAACAGCCGCTTGCTGACCGAACAAGTCGTGATCTTTCCAGACTGTGCCACGGAGCCCTGTAGATGTAATGCATACAGGGATGGGACACCTTTGCAGATTCTAAGCAGGTGAGTCCCAAGTTCTCACCACGCTGACTTAAGAGTGTCATTCTTGCTTCTGTGTGGAGAATAGCTTGGAGTGCAGCATCAGTGGATGTAATGTGGGCAAGTCATCTTGGCTGCGAATTTATTTATGGAGACTCTGAACACTGCTACGATTATTCTGTAGCTAGGATGTTGTCCTCTAAAGGTCTGTGTGTTAAAGGGTTGGTTCTCGGGTGTCAGTACTGTGAGAATGAAGAACCTTCAGGAGGTGGAGTGTTGTGGGAGGTCTTTAGTCATTGCAGGTGTGCCCTTGAAGGAACTCATGGGACCTCAGCCTCTCCCTTTCTCTTTCACTTCCTGAGCATGAGGTATGAGGTTTTTGCTCACACATGCTCTCTACAACTACCATCTGGAATGTCTAGGAGAGGTTCAAAGAAATGGATCCCTCCAATCTCAGAATCTCTAAAACTGTGATGTAAAATAACCATTTCTTCTTCAGGCATTAGTTATCTCCAGTATTTATAGTGATGGAAAGTTGACTAATACAATAGGACCTTATGTCTTTGCTGCTTCAGTGATTTCCTGTGTGTTTCTTGCTCTGAAGCAGCTTAGTAACAGAGTACCAAACACCAGAGTCCTCCCAGAGCTGGTGGGCAAAGTAGATTCAACTTACAACTGGGTTTCATGGCACCAAAGGCTGCATGTTTTGTGTGCCAGTGCTTGGTACTGCTTACCAGAGAAGGCATCATAAGAAGAAGGCCAATGTCATTGCGCCAACTCAGTCACTCATGAATAGCTGTGGAAGATGTACTCAAATGAAAAGGTGGTTAAAATATAGTCAAATATTACACTGGATAATTGGGCTTGACTTAAAGACTCTTCCTTATATTTAAGTGGGTATTTTGTCTCTCTGAGACCTTGGGAATTGAGTGGGGAGGGACAACATTGCATGATTTCTGGTAACAGTGAACTTCTGAAGCAAGAACACACGTGGTTTTATTACCTGAATGCCAGAGCCCTTATTTAGTTTTGTGTCTTTTAGTACCAAAAATTCTGGAGTTTATTAGATCTTCCATAAATAGGTTTTAACATAGTTATTGAGGAACCATGGATTTATTGGCAAATGAAAGTTGACCCACTGTTTGTCAGGAGTTCCTTGGAAATTCAATTAACCATTCCAAGCATTCAAGTTTTTTCATCAGAATGATAATGTGTAAATGCCTCAATCCTTAGTGTCTAGTGAACATGAAGAACTCAGTATGTGTCAGCTTTTATAATTGTTTATTTTTAAATTTTTAAATTCTTGAAAATCCTTCTAGCTTTTGAAATACACATATATAATTGTTCACTATAATAATCCTATCTAACTATAATTTAGTACTCACAGATCAACTTCTACTTATCCCCTTTGCCCTGTTACCTTTTACTATTATTCTATTCTCAACTTCTATGAGATCAACAAATAAGCTTTTAATTTATAATATTTTATGTGAGTGAGATAAGGGAGTATTCTTTCTTTTTGTATTTGCATTACTGGACTTAACATATGACCTCCACTTCCTTCCATGTGGGAAATAACAGAATTTTATTCTTTCTATGGCTAAATTACATTGTGCGCATATGCACTACATTTTCTTTATGCATTCATCAGTTGACGGACACAGGTTGTTTTAATTTACCTGTTACAAATGGTGCTAAAATAAACATAGAAGTACAGATGTCCACTTGACATATAGATTTTATTTCCTTTGGATATATATACACAGCAGTGGAATTGCGGGATGATCTTCTAATTCTTACTTTTGCAAGAACTTTCACATTGTTTTCTACAGCTCTCCTATTTTATCTTCTCACAGCTGTGTACAAGGTGTCCTTTTTCTCAACAGTCTTTCCAGCACTTATTATCTTTTGTGCTTTTGATAACAGTCTTTGTTATGGAGGTGAAATGAGATCTCATTGGAGTTTTGATTCATATTTCCCTGAATGATTAGTGATATTGAGCATTTTCCCATATAAGTGCTGGTCATTTGAATCAGTTAAGAAATGTCTATGTAGGCTTATTGCCTATTTATTACTTCAGTTATTTGTTCTGTTATTGAGGTTTTTCTTTTTTTTTTTTTTTTTTTTTTTTTTTTGAGACAGGGTCTTTTTTCTCAGGCTGGCCTTGAACTCTATGTGTCCCAGGCTGGCCTCTAACTCACTGCAATCTCCTGCCTCAGCCTCCCAATGGCTGGAATTACAGGTGTGTGCCACCACACCCAACTTTGTCATTTAGGTTTTGAGTTTCTTATATATCCTGGATATAAAACTGTTTTGAGATATATGGTTTGCAAATCTTTTCTCTCAGTCCATCAGTTATCTCTTCACTCTGTAGACTCCTTTACAATGCATGAGGTTTTATTTATTTATTTATTTTTGGTTTAATGTTTACTGAAAGAATGAATGAATGAATGAATGAATGAATGAATGAATTGGAGGTGGAAGAGAAATAAAATGTGGTAAACTTATAAGCTCTCATATCTAATAGATTTTCAATGTCTGCAATTGCTCTGTTTGGGGGATAAGATTTCATGTATTTCAAATATTAGGTCATGTAATAATGTGTCTTTTTGTGATTATTATCACAAGTAACAACACAAGTATGTGCCTGCAACTTGTCACAATCTGCCTGGGGGCTCAAAATCCTACTGTGCATTTTCAGCCAGGGGATAGGGTAGCCGCAGCTTTGGAATGATGGCGTAATACAGCTGGACATTGGCTATGCTGTCCAGTCAAGCAGGAAGTGCATTTGGCTCGCAAAGCAAAAGTGGGAAGATGTGAGTGCGGATCTGGCTGAAAGGGCTTTGGGAAGTATTTCAAGATCAAGTACAAAGAGTTTTGCATAATCTATTGACATTTTCTAACTCCATATAGATAAATTGGGTGATGCGGTGAACCAAGTGAGCCTGGAGTTTCTAAAGAGAACTCTAGTTCCATTTGAGATTATTGCAAAATTCTGAGATCTCAGTAGTTTCTAAAGGTGGATTTTGGTTCTCACACCTCTGTGAATCCTATTAGTGTTTTGTGTCTATTTTTCCATAAGTTCCTAAAGCCATAAATTTTTAAATTTTACAAACTAAGTCAAATTAAATAAAATCACCTATGACCTTGTCATCTCAATGCAACTCTGGACAATATAAGCTTTTTGACATTTTTTAGAATTTTATTTTAAAGAGAGTGGTAAATGAGAGAAAAAAAAAAAAAAAAAGAACGATAGCAGCATACCAGCATCAGAAACATAAACAAACCAAAGCAAGAAAACTTAAAGTGAAACAGGGTTTCAAGAGAAAATAACACGAATTACCAGTGGTTGTTATATTACATATTATCTTCAGCTATGTTGCTCAGATTACCAGATACAAGAACAGAAAATTGTTCAAACCATTAAAGAGAATAAGAAAACAATTATTAGATAAAACATTAGGGATAATACAGAGTTTCACTACACAAGATGGCAGGAATACACTGTGGTAGTTCCATTGCATAATGTTACCTTCAAATCAGTTGCTCAGATTACCAGACACAAGCATGCAAAACTGGTCAGAACGTAAAAAAAATCCTAAGCATTAACTGTTCAACACACCATCAGACACCAGCTGAACAGTTATACCAGTTATTCATACACATTGCCTTCCTTCTTTCTTTTCTCTTCTTTCCCTCATCCCAGTCATTACTTCCCTTGACCAATTTCTTTCCCTTTCTTGTCATCTATTGTACACTTTGAGTTTTACTTATTCCTTCAGGTTCCTAGGCCAGGGAGACAATATGATGTTTACACATGTGGGTCTGATTTATTTCACGTAAGACTATGGTCTCTAGTTGCACCCATTTACCTACAAAAGCCTCAAGTTTATCTTTTTTATAGGTGAGTAATACTCCATTGTATCAAAATACCACATCTTTTTAATCAATTCCTCAGTGAATAGGCATTTGGGTTATTTCCAGGGTTTAACTATAACAAATTGTGCTGCTATAAACATGGATGCACATATATTGCTGTGGTGTGATATTTTTAATTATTCTGGGAAAATACCCAGAAGGGGAATAGCTGGGTTAAATGGGACCGCCAAACCTAGTTTTGTGAGGAATCTCCAAACTGATTTCCACAGTGGTTTCACCAATCTACACTCCCACCAGCAGTGGAGTAGGGTTCACTTCTCCCCACAGCCTCTCCAGCATTTGTTATTGGTTGATTTCTTGATGATAGCCATTCTTTCTGGGGTGAGATGGAATCTCAGTTGTTGTTTTAATTTGCATTTCTCAAATGATTAATGATGTTGAACATTTTTTCATGTATTTATTCACCATTAGTATTTCCTTATTTGAGAAGTGTGTATTCATCTCAGATGCCCATTTTTGGATTGGGTCTTTGAATTTGGGAGGCCTGATTTTTTTTTAATTCTTTATATGCTTTGGATGGAAGTCCTTTGTCTGAGGGATTTTGGGCTAAAATTTTTTTCCAATTTATGGGTTTTCTTTTTACTCTATTGGTGATTTCTTTTCATGTGCAAAAACTTTTCTATAAGATGAGATACCAGATGTTGATTCTTTGAAGTATTTTCTGTGCAGTTTGGTTTTTGTTCATGAACTTTCTGTATACCCCTGTGTCTTCAAGATTTTTACCTACTTTCTCTTTCAATAAATTTAGTGTTTCTGTTTTAGTATTTAGATCTTTGATCCATTTTGACTTTAGCTTACTGCATTGTGGAAAATATGGATCTAGTTTTAGTCTTTGGCTTGTGGAAAGCCAGTTTTTCCAGCATCATTTGTTAAAGATGCTATCTTTCTTCCAGTGAACATGTTTGGCCCCTTTGTCAAAGATAAGGTAACTGAGTGTGTTTGTAGTTGTATCTGTATCTTCTAATTTGTTCCATTGATCTTCAGGTCTGTTTTTGTGCCAGTACCATGCTGATTTTATCACAGTAGCTTTGTAATATAATTTAAAGTCAGGAATTGTGATGCCTCCTGCCTTTTCTTTGTTGCCCAAGATTGCCTTTGCTATTCTAGGCCTCTTCTGTTGCCAGATGAACTTTCGGAATGTTTTCTCTTGATCTATGAGGTAAAGTAATGGTATTTTAATTGGGATTGCATTGAATCTGTACAATTTTGGGAGTATGGCCATTTTCACAATGTTGGTTCTTCCTATCCATGAGCATAGAATATCTTTCCATTTTCTGATATCCTCTTAGGTCTCTTTTTTCAGAACACTATAATTTTCACTGTATAGATCTTCTATTTCTTTTGCTAGATTGATTCCTAAGGATTTCATCTTTTTAGATGCTATTGTGAAAGGTGGGTTTCCCTAATTTCTCTCTCAGTCTGTTTGTTTCTTGCATACCCAAATGCTATTGATTTTTGAGTGTTAGCTTTGTATCCAACTACACTACTGAATGTGGTTATTCAATCCATAAGCCTTTTGATTACGTTTTTGGGGTCTTCTATGTAGAGCATCATGTCATCTATGAATAATGATAATTTCACTTTTTCCTTTCATATCCTTCTTCCTTTTATTTCTCTTGTCTAATTGCTCTAGCTAATATTTTCAGAATTATATTGAATAGGAGTGGTGACAGTGGACATCCTTGTCTTGTTCCTGATTTTAAAGTGAAAGCTTTCAATTTTTGACCACTTAGTATGACGTTAACTATTGGTTAATTGTAGATGGCTTTGAACAACTTGAGGTAAAGTCCATCTGTTCCTATTTTCTGTCGGGTTTTTATCATGAGTGAGTGTTGGACTTTATTGAAGGCTTTTTCTGCATCAGTGGAGATGATCATGTGATTTTTGTCTTTGGCTCTATTGACATGGTGTATTACATTAATTGATTTGCGAATACTGAACCATCCCTGCATTCCTGGGATGAATCCCACTTGGTCACGGTGTATAATCTTCTTGATGATTTGTTGTATTCTGTTTGCTAGTATTTTATTGAGAATTTTTGCATCTATCTTCAGTAGGGAGATTGGCCTGTAGTTCTCTTTTTTGGTTGGATCCATGTGCCTCATACACTAGTGGAGGAGGCACAGGAGTGGTTCACACGGGTTCCTAAAGATGTCTGGGGGTCAGCCCAGCACCTGCAGACATGATAGGAGAGCAGCAAGTAGCCACCAAGGCCCCGGAGAGTGCCAGGGCTCTGCCTCTCTCACACACTCAGCAGGGAGTCACAGTGGTGGCTCGCCAGGGTTTCTGAGGATGTTTGGGGTTCAGCCCAGCAGAGGCAGACACACTATGGATGTGGCCACTTTTTAATATTTTTAAGTCTCTTCTTCCTATCTACTCTTTTTATTTACTTATAACTGTGGTGCAAATAAAAATTTACATCTTTCTACCCTTTTACTTAACATTTATTACAAATATTTTCTCACATTATCTCATAGTTATTATTTTTATGATTCCTATAGAATTAGAACTTACACCTACTAAAAATGTACACAGTGCAGAAGAGTTTTCAATTACACTCACATTTTACACAGAAGTTTAAGTTCTAAAACCAGCATGCAAGTGAAAATTTACTTTTAGGCAAATTATTTTTAACATTTCTTTAAAGAACTATAAAATGAGAATATGAAATACTAAGTCTTCTTCCATCAGTGTTTCTATTTAACCCTCAGTAATTCTTCAATTTTTTTTCTCTAAGGATGGTGATAAAGTTAAACTATAATTTATTTTGTTAAAGAAGTATTTTAAGTTATATTTACAGAAGAAATCTTAGAAACAGATGTATGTGTTTTCCACAGGTTTCTTGCATGCAAAGCCAGTACTGAGTGGTTACAGGGAGAAAAAGCTGACGTGATTGCCAGCATTGTTTAAATTTTTTCTCTTCCTCTAACCTAGTTCCCTCAGTTGATTTTCTGTGAGTTAAATTGAAGTACTGCACAACCCAGGTACTTAAAGTACTGCTCACCTCTCCACACTGTCCCCCACCTGGACATCATATTTTTAGGTCATTGAAGAGCCTCATATTCATTCCATAGACATTTAAGACTCTAAAAACTATTTGAGCAACAAATATGCATTTCTTATAAATTTCTGCACATGCAGTGAATGGCTTCTATAAAGAATGTCAGTGATAACCATGATAGTCAGTTCCTGAGTTCTTGTTTTCTGTCAAGTTCTGGTTTAATCACTTTTTATGGATTATTTGACATTATTCTCACAAAAGCCCAGTGAGGTAGGTAGGATTATGAAAGGTTAGTTATTTGCTCAACACCATGGAACCAATTAACTGCCAGAACTTGTCTATAACCCAAAGTCTATATGACTTCAAAGAATAATATGTTAACCACTACTATTAATCTCATTTTTTATTTAAACAATATATCGATACCTCTATTTCTTGATTCAGTTTTTACATTGACTGTTATAAAATCTGAGGAATTTTACTTGCTTATATTTCTAGGATAACCAATTCACCCAAAGTTTTCCTAGAACTTTGTCTGTATCACAAGTAATCCAGCAGTGTGAAGCAAACTTCCTCTTGGCAGTTTACTTTATATAAAAAGTACTTTATATCATCGTTTTATGATTACTGTAGTTATTAACTTGTACTTATAGTCACTAATAATGCTACTAAAATTTGAAATATCCTTAAATACTTATTTAAAATACATGCTTAGTAAAGACAACAATCAGCAGAGAGTAGACACAGCTTACAGAGTGGAAAGACATTTTTACCGATTAAACAGATGACTAGACTATCTAGAATATAAAAGAACTCAAGAAAAATAGACACCCAGAAAAAAATGAACCAATCAAAAAACAGGTGATTCAAGAGCATAGATATTTCTCAAAAGAAATAGAAATGGCCAATAAATACATGAAAAAAATTTGAGTATCTTTGGTCATTAAAGAAGTGCAAATGATTCTGTCTTACTCCAGAAAAAACAAAACATCAAAAACTAAAAACAACAACAAACAAATAAATACCAGAAAACAAATACCAAAAGGTTGTAGGGAAAAATGAACACTTGTACATTGTGTTGGTAGGGATGTAAGCTAGTACTATAACTATGGAAATCAGTATGGCAATTTCTCAAAACAACTAAAGAGAGAAGTTCAATTTGATCCAGCTATACCTCTTTTGGTATCTCTCCAAAATAGTTAAAGACATCATACTGCAGTGATACATGCACACCTATTTTTATAGTAACACAGCTCATAATAGTTAAATCTTGGAAGCATCCTAGATGCTCATCAACAATTTATGAATAGATAAAGAAAATATGGCATACATACCGTGTGGAGTAGCATTCAGCCACAAATATACATTCGAGTCGTTTGTGGGAAAATGGCTGTAACTTGAGGTCACAGCGCTAAGTGAGATGTCAGGCACAGAAAGTTAAGTACCACATGGTCACTCCTGTATGAGAAACCCAAAGTGTACATAATTTAGAGAGCAAAATAAAAGATAGGTGATAGGAAACAGGGAGATGAACTTTAAGGAGATGGGACGGGATCTGAGAACATGGGAGGTGAGAGGGAGGGAAGGGAGAGGGCAGTAAGAGTCAAGATGTGCTTTGTGTATGTACCAGTCCCTGCAAGGAATAAGTGTAGAGGCCTATATAATAAAGTGTTGTGAATGTTAGACAGTATTTTCTTTTAGTTTTCCATTCAAAAAATGAAGGAATTTGTGCTCAGTCAATGCCTTTCACATTTTCTTCTAGACTGCTGTCAGCTATGTTCTGCATACTTGAAAATCAGTCTTTTATACCTCGTCTAGTGAATGCTTCTAAAAAATGCAAAACTCATAAGCAGCATTTGTAACATAATGTTTAAATACATACTGCTCATTTTATTCAAATAAGCGACTGCCTATTTAGCAAAGGAAATGTCACTGTAGATAAGCCAGGAGTGTGTTTCTTGCAGCATGCAAGTGAGGTGAAAAGTCATTTTCTCTGTCAGTTAGTTGTTTTATTCATTCTATGTCCATATGTACTTTACGTTTAGAAAATTATTTTTTCCTTTATCTGGAATTTCTAATTGTCTTCTTTGTTGTTTTTGTTGTTGAAAAAGAGAAGGATGTACTTTCTTACATTACTGCCTACATTTTACAGCAGTTTAGGCAAATTATCATCTGAATGGAATTCATTGTGCTCTTCCTGAGGACATTAGGGTCAAAGGCCGCAGCTCGCCTGCTCAGACTGCACCTTCTGCATTCTGAGTGAGCTGCTCAGTTTTCCTGCTGGAATTGTTTTTTGAAATTGTGGATTTGTTCCCACTGCTGAAGTTTTTGCATTTTGTCCCTATAGTTTTATCTTTCATTTTATTTTGTTGGAGCCCACCTTCAAATAACATTTTAAAAACATGTACATGATGCCAGGAGTGGTGGCACATACCTATAATCCTAGCACTTGGGAAGCTGAAGCAGGAGAGTCACCGCAACTTCAAGGCCAGCCTGGACATAGTGAGTTCAAGACCGGCCTAAACTGCATAGCTAGGCCCTGTCTCAAAAACCCAAAATAAATAAAGTAAATAAATAAATAAAAAATAACATGTACATGAAGATAAGCGTTTCCTCTTTTTTGAGTAATTTAGAAAGTTCTAACCTCACATTTTCTTCCAGAACTATGAAGACATTAATTCATCATTGCTGATACCTGAGAAAATTGAATGAATCATCATTCCTTACATGCCTTTCTTTTTTTTTTTTGTCTTTTTTTATTATTATTATTTTAAAGAGTACAAGAAGGATAACATAGTAATGGGGGGTGCTTACCAAATTACAGACAAAGTGGAAGGAAAGTATCAATGGTTGTTGTTTTACATATTGTTATCTACAAGATAGTTTCTCAGGAAAATAAATAGACAGATAATAGTGAGTTACAGACAAAAGTGGTAGGAGATTATCAATAGTTGTTGTTCTATACTTTGATATCTTCAAAGTGGCTTCTAAAGAAAATAAATAGAGCTATACATGAGTGACCAATTGAATATTCATTGACTATTCTCAGTGGTTGTTGTAGGAAACACATAGTAATAAACATACATCCATTTACAAAATAGCATAGGAACAATACAAACATTACAGAGTTATGGACAGATTAGTAGGAAAATATCAATGCTGCTGTCACACATGGTGGTATTTTCAAGGTGGTTTCTCAGGAAGACAGAGATATGCAGGAAAGGTCTAACAAGTAGTTACAGCCTAAGGGTTGTGAAAAATAGCGTATTATCTCCTCTCCAGTGACTCCTACACGCCTTTCTTATGCCTTGCCATCTCTCACCTTAGTATTGTTTTCATTTAATATATTTTTCCTGTTTGATCTGTATATGTTTTTGTTTTTATGTACTTTCAAATGTATTTCAGGTTAAGCATTTAATGGGAAGATAAACACACCCATGCACTTAGGTGATTACCTGTGATTACCTCTGTGAACTAGCGCAGCATGTTCAGGAAAGACTCTTTTAATAAGATCCAGTTCCGGAATACAATTCGTGCGCTTGGTTTCAGTTGCTGTTATAAATTAAACCCATACCTTCATCTTCCGTTCTTTCATCTCTGTACCCTTGTGGGTTTATTACTCACTCATATTTCAATATGTAGTTAATGATTATTCAGTGCGATTGTCAAGGTATTCTATTTTCCTTCTCTTTATATCATACTTTTTCTAATTATTTGGAAGGATATTAATCATTCAACTTCTCACCATGTATTTGATGAGCGATATAAACTAAGTAGAAAGATGTGTCTTTCAAACAAGAGCTAGGATGTGTGTGCACGTGTGTGCGCTTGCTTTAATAAATTCTCCTGCTCCTTTCCCCAGACCCTCACAACTTTCCTTGAGTAATGACATGGATATAAAGGCTCTCCTAGATGTAGCAATTTTAAGAGAATACTTACATTGTGAGATGGAATGGCCTGAAGCCATGCCTTTATTTCCTTGTCAAATCTCATAAACTGAAAAGGTATTAAAGAAATGGTGTTGGGGACTTTGAGAAAAGAGAGTCTTCTTTTTTGATTCTCTTTCTTCCATTCCCCCAGCACTGACCCGGTGTGCTTGGCACTGCCACAGGTCTTGCTCTTTGATTAGTCAGACAAAAGATTACCCCATTCCATAGATGTGCTTGAGGTAGATGCTCTGAGATCGCGCGCTTCTCAGAGCAAAGAGGACGGCTATTCTGTTGTGATGGGTGGAAGAGGGATTTCGCACCTGCTAATATTAAATCCATGATATTTCTCTTGGCTAATGATATACGAAATATGTTAGTAGCTCTCAAGAAATTAAGGAGAGGGGCTGGGGATTTAGCTCAGCGGCAAAAGCGCCTGCCTCGCAAGTGCAAGGTCGTGAGTTCGGTTCCCAGTACCGGAGAAAAACCAAAAAAAAAAAAAAAAAAAAAAGAAATTAAGGAGAACTCAATACATTAAACAATGGTGATATAATAATAACTGATGGTAACAACAATAGTAATAACAATAATGGTGTACGCTTAGGGTTTGCTAGGGGAACAGAACTGATAGAAAATATATGTGTAATTATGCAAGTGAATTTAATTAGGTAGACTTATGAGATCAGAGTTGGAAAAGTTCACAATGGCCATCTGTGCATGGGAGAGCCAGAGGATCCTATAACTGTGCAGCACAAGAAGATATCAGCTACAGAACAGGAGAGATCAAGGATGCAGCATCACTCCTGAGTCTAAGGCCTGAGAGATTGCTGAAGAGTCATTGGTATGGGTCTGCACTGGGAGAGTGAAGAAACTGATGAGCCCATGTGTAAAGGTGACAGCAGCAGAGAGTGTACCCGTCCAAGGAGACTGGAGTTCCTTGAAACTGACACACTTCCTTCTTTCCCTTTTTATTCAGTCCAAGGTACAGTCCTATTGGTCAGTGATATGCACAACTCCAACCAAGTTGACCTATCAAAATGAATGCTCATAAATGGTTAACTCCACTAAAGACTTTTTATTTTCTAACAAAAATGCTTTTAACTTTACATATATACATGTTTTAGTAATTGTTACAATAGTATGGTATTAATAGCTATTTTGCCTTCTACTTCCCATGTAGAGAATTTGAGAGCTGTGATTCAGTCTGAAATCTTTTGACCACAAGACCTGAGCTCATAAGCACTACTGCTGTCACTTATGAATGTGATCTATTTGTTCAAGTAGTTCGCAGAAGGATTTTGTTAGGGAAAGATTTTTTTGCAATGAAAAATTCATGCCCAAAATTAGAAGTCCAGGCATCAGATTATTACACCATTTTGCTCAGAACAGAAAGAAAAATAAATTTGCCTCAAAGTTATTTTTATCTAAAAGGTAGCAGTGACTGTGATTCTTCCAACCTAGAGTGTCTTAACAGGTGAGGATGATTTTAAGAATTAAAATCATTTAGACGTCTGCTAACCTGAAAACATATGAGGTTATTTTAATATGCTTTTATCTTGTGTCCAATATACTTTCTATATAACAACATGAAAATTCATCTGAGAAGTAGGTGAACAATGAGCTAAGTAATTTACCTGATACAGTTAGAGACCATTAGTCTAATATTTATTTTGATCAAGGATATTTTTAGTTAAAGTTTGTAGTGATGACTTGTTTTTCAGACTCAAATACTTTTAAATACCCTCAAATAGCTCATAGTATTAAGGAGAGATAAAACAGGAATTTTGACAAAGGATAGGGTGAGGGGGTATAGCTAATGGCCTGATCTAGTTCCAAGAACAGCAGATTTAGAAGTAGGTAAGAGAAGATGCAATTGAAGTTGGACCATTATAGTAGAAGTTCTGGGAAAATCATTTAACCTCTGTGGGTCTCAGTTCCTTTGCTAAGAATGCAAAGCAAATATTCCCACTATTAGAATGATGGTTACATTTGTAATTTGAAATTTTTTTTACTCAAAAATATTTATTGAGCTATTAAGCAGCTGGAATTGCTCCCGTGTCAGGAGGCTTCAGCAGACAATGACCGGAGGCAGCCTGCCCTCTCACACCTCTGCAACCGTCCGTGGATAGGGTACACACACTCAGGTGGCACACACGCCTGTGAAGAGGGAAGTAGGTGAGGTGAGGAGAGCTGAGACTTTGTTTTACATATATGTTCATGAGATTCCTCTGGGAACTGGTGACACTTGAGCACTCAGTCAAACCATGCATGGTCACCATGTCTCAGAGAACAAAAAAGGGTGTAAAGGTTGGAATTATTGAGAGGGCGGAAAGGTGCATGGCACAGACGTGACGCAGGTGGATCTGGAACTTTGTGGCATTTTCCTGATGCCTTTGACTGCCTCCATTCTAAATATGTAAAAACTAAAATACCATAGTGTCCCATTTGGTGTCCATATTCTTCTAGAGAAATGTGTTAGAAAATTATACTCCTGTTCAAAAGAGTCTTTTGAAAAATGTTTACCTGATGCAAATTCAAATCTGTGAATTTACAGTAAATGTCAATCTAAGTTTGTAGTCAATTATCATGCAAGACATAAAGTAATACAATGTAAAACTGAAAAACACATAAAATGGTTTAGCTTCCAGCTGCCATGCAGTGTTACAGTAGATAAATGTCACCAACCCTATTCAATAGGTTAATGGATAGTAAGTGGGAGATTGCGACTCACGAACCTTAACTCACTCTCGCACCCAGGTCAGGGTGTTCAGATTTGCATCTTGGCTACTTTTCAAAACATGTACTTTCGTTTTAGATATGGACTTTCACAAAATCTGAACATCATTACGAGTGGGAGTCATTTTCCCATAAAAGCACCAGGTTGAGTTTCCCTCAGGAAATTTAAACAATGTCCTGTTAATCAGTGCTGCATGAGAGCCATAGCCAAGGAACAGAGATAAGGGGAGAAAAGGCCTGGTGATGGTGAACCCTTTAGAGCTTTCAGTGATAACAAACAGCTAAGTGGGGGACGAATCCCATCGGTTTGCCACCATCGCTGGACCCTCTGGGAGTAATCAAGGAAAGTATAACCTTGACAAAATCATGTGTGAACAAATATCCAGAGGATATTTTGCTTCTCACTCCTCCTATGGAAAATCCTGGGAGTGAATATTAGAGATTTCCTCAGCCTCACCTCCAAATCCTACCGTGAGCTTTGGAGTGGGAAGAAAGGCAGAAGCTAGAAGATTTAGACTAGAAAAAAAAGAGAAAAATGGCTGGTTACTTGTTCTTAATCCTAGCCGGATATTAGACTCAATCAAGGAACTTGGAAAAATCCACATGCTTGGGCAGGGCCATGGACCAGTTGCTTCAGGATTTCTGAGATTGAGGAGAACACATTAGTTTTTTCAACACAACAGGCGTTTCCAATGCGTAGCTATGTTTGGGAAAAACAGAAGCAGAACACAGATATACATGGTATATGCACTCAAGCATTGCTTAATAAAGGGGAAATATTTTGAGAAGGTCACTTTTTGGCCATTTTGTAATTATGTGACCATGATAAAATGTACTTATAAGAATTAAGTAGTTATGACAGTACCAGGTGATATAATCTTATGGGAGCACCATCGTACACAGGGCTCGTCATTGACCAAAACGTCATCGTGCCATGTAAGACAGCAGGATGAATCTAATAATCATGCACCACAGACAGGTACTGATAAAAACAAAGCAAAAAGGAAAAAGAGAAAAAGAGGCTGCGACCAACAGGTTGAGGAACCTTGAGGTTTGGGCTTAAGCAGTTCTGAGGATTGGAAGAATGCAGTGGAAATTAAAAATATTTGGGAGAGCAGCTGCCCCCACAGGAATGCTACTGCAAAAGGTACAGCTGCAGAGAAAGGAATTTCATGGCACTCTGCGATGAAATATTCCTCTACCAAACGCAAATCCTCCAGCAGTTTTTCCAGTATCTAAGTAAACATCAAAATTCTTCTCAAAATTTGATTTTTCCCCTGTGCTATAAGATTGCTTTCCTTTTATTCATAACATGCAGAGATGGAGACACACGAGTCTACATTTACTTTGAAGCTATAGAAGATTGATGGGTGAATACATATGAATAAACACTAAATTGTTATGTAAAGGTTCATTTGTTTCTTGATTATATTGAGAACAAAAATCATAAATAATAGCAATCATCATCAAAGATAGAATTATTGGGAATGAATATACACCAGCATTCCTCTATGAACTACAAGTACAGTAACTATATTCTTGTCCCAATACTTTGAGGTATGTGCTATTCTTACTACTATTTTCAAATCAGAAATTAAACAAAGGAAGGTGACACACTTCTCAAGGTCATAAATGATAAACTGGTGGAGTTTAAATTCAAACCCAGACAGTTTTATTCTCGAGGACCCCTCTGAAACCAAGCTCTGGTACAAGGAAGAATAAGAACTGTGGCATCCAGAACAGAGTGTAATCAGACAGCAGATAGGAGGTCTTCAGAGAAGGAAGTCAGAGACCCGCAGAGGGCGGGCTGTGGAGTAGGAAGCGCAGGGCCTGAAGACGGCAAAGAGGGCACCACCGAGGAGACCCCCAGCAGAATGGAAAGCCCCAACCGCATCTGTGTCTGAATGCTTTCTGAATAGGAGGAATTTGTACACCAAACACAGAATCTGAAAGTTGCTTTTGCCTTTATTAGGAATCATTAACTTCATGAATTTCCAGTGATAAAAAATGTGATTTTGGGGGCTGGGGATTTAGCTCAGCGGCACAGCGCCTGCCTAGCAAGCACAAGGTTGTGAGTTCGGTTCCCAGCACTGGAAAAACAACAGCAACAAGAACAACAACAAAACAAAAACAAACAAAAAATATGATTTTGGATACAAGTAACTTTCAAACTTAAAACAAGACGACACACATAGATATACTCAATAAACTGAGAGATAAAAGTTTTGAGAGCAATGCTTAGCCTTTTAAAATGTGAATAAATAAATAGGATGAATACCACTGCATTGATATGACAGATAACACTAGGTAGACATATCCTAGATGCCTGTGTTACTCCCACCTAGAACTTACAAGAGATGTGCCCTTGGAAATATATCTTCTCTTATCTAGAAGTTATTTTAACATTAAAAAAAAAGAACTAGGGACTCTGAATGATCCATGATGCTCTTTGTTAAAAAAAGATAAATGTCTTATGACAATATTGAAATCATGTATAATTAATTAAAAGTATGCACCATGTTGAGTTTCTTTGAATTAAGTTATAAATCATCTTATTTACATTGGCTAAGTATTTAAATGAGTGAAAAATATATTCATATATAAAATGAACAACGAAGAAATGAATAAATTACAAAGTAAATTCTCTGCAACAGCTTGTAGCCTGTTATTGCATTTCTAAAATTAAGTCACTATTAGTTCCCTCTCCGATCTAAAATGCTATCAGCTTATATTTGCTTTGTCAGTGTCCTTTACCTTTATTATATTCCATTCAAAATATCACAAGGGACAGATAAACAAACACATATAAGCACATGACCAGATGTCTTTGTATTTGAAGGAGACAGATTTAAACACCTAATGTTTGTTTCAGGTACTCCCAGAATTTTCACAAGTTTTTATTTCATGTGGATTGTTTTTATACATATTAAAAACATGTGCACTTAAGAATGTCCACATATTCACTTGTTGACCAGGTAAATGAGACAATCTGCTATTCATGGCTAAATTACAGTATGTTCTGGGGTCCTTGTGCATGCGTGGAACTACTTCTTGAGGTCCCTGGGGTGCAGCACGAGGAACAGTGACCCTCCCAAGAAAAACTTCATGCACCATGAAGAGTTTCAGAACGACCTGTTTTTGGGATTCTCTCTACAGATTCGTGGTGTAGGAAAAGATGTTCTCGCTCTACCTTTCTAGTTTCTCCAGTGTGGGCCCTGAGCGTCACACTAACAAAAGACAAATTTGCAGAGAGTTTATTAACACATACATCTTGTGAGAGAAATCAGTGATCTCAAAGTGGTGGTTAGGGCTTGGATGTTTTAGCTTCTTAGCAAAAAATAATACATTTGTAGAGAAATAATAAGACCAAGCAAAAGGACTGCATTTCTAGGTGCATGAGACTGTACAAAGATCACTCTAGAGGGAAACTAGTGGAAGATAGAGTGGGTTAGTAAACTTTGCTATGTAGATTTCTCTGAAGCCTTCTCTGGCATCGAGGCTGAAGTGATTAAAAACCAGCCTTACCTTGCTGGTAGAGTGTGGCAAAGAGATGGTCCTGTGTCTGCTTTTCCTCAGGTGGCTTCAGCTGAAAATATTCCTCAGGGTAGAGTGTCATATTGTGGTGTGGCATATCCTGTCCTGATTGTGGCCTTTAGTATCAATGAAGCATACAAGTAAACATTCTCGGTCAAACCGAGACGTTCTGAGCCTCTGAGGAGTTTAAATTCTTCTGTTACAGGGCAATGGGGAGATTTTATTTTTCCGAAGGGACTCAGTGCGCACAGGACAGGGTTGAGCATGTCAGGGGTGCTGGAGAAACAGCCGTTTTTACTCTTACTGTGACTGAGGAGCATCACTAAAGAGCCGAAAAAGGAGGTCTTCTTCCCTTAGCCTTTTAACTGGGTCAGAAGCGCTCTTCCTCCGCGCACCGCTAAGGAAACTGCGGTATGGGGCTGCTTGCTTGTGCGGGCGGAGCAGCGAGGAAGCGCTCCAATATGATCCGCATTCGTCAGGGTTTTACGGCAGCGCAGGGTCCAGTCTGGGGCCCTTTGTTTGAAGGAAGATGTAGAAAACTTGGAGAGAGCTCAGAAGAGAGTGACCAAAAATGATCAGTTTAGAAAGTGGGTCCTTGGAGGAAAAGCTGAAGGCATTTGGGTTATTTCGCACGAAGGAAGGCACTGCAGAAGTGGGGAAAAGGATCTGGATTGTGAATACAGCGGATTTCATGTAAGTTTTGATTTAGATCATTAGGCACCAAAACCCCACTTCACAATGAGGTTTTTATAAAAAGCCTGCTCCACATTGTTTAAAAGGAGAGACACAATCACTTTCTCTCATTGTAAGGTATAAATTTATTTTATTACATTGCTGTTGCCATTACAAAAGAAAAAGGATTTTTTTTTGAAAATTTATGAAAATCAATCAACACTGAGGCTTTTAAATTCTTAAGAAGGAATTTTCTCTTAATTCAGAGTTTTTTACTGATGTATTAAAGAGAAATCTACCTCCAAAATGTTATGCAAAAATAGTTAGTTAATCAAAAATAACAAGTTTATATGTTAGATGCACATTTGTTTTTGTCAGAAAATGACATCTTTAATTACTTCTTAACAAAACAAGCGCAAATATCTCTTATTTTAGTCACATATGGGAATTGTGCGCTCTGAAAAACAAAATTAAAAAGGCATCATTGTTTAGGTCAAAGGAAAAAAGTTGAAATGCTAAACTGTGTGTTGTGGTTAATTTTGCTCTACTTTTCCTTTTTATTCCTGTCATGGGAAAATAGAAACCTCTTTGTTTTTTCAGTTCCTAAATGTTTTCTCAATTTAGAGCAAATTAGTTCAATAGAAGTAATTCTACCTACACCTGCAAAATAGCTTCTGTTGCTAAAAAAAAAAGATTATTGTTTTAAAGATTTGGGGTGAATTCAGGTATTTAAACACCTTTCTCTAGACAATTGTATGAGTTTGTTTCAATATCTGAACAGCAGATCCTGGTCTTGAGGGAATGCCCAGAAACTATAATATTTAAAGTGAAACCTGAGGAAGAGGAGGATGTCCCGGATGACCCTTTCCTGGCCACCCCTAGCTGTCTCTCAGGGAAAACTCAGTCTCTCTGGTCTCTTCGGCCTCTTCCTTATATTCCCCCGATCCGTAAGTTAGGTCCGACGCGTCGGAGTAACTCAGGAACTCCGTCAGCTCCTCTACAGGAGCCCCGCGCTCCACAGCTTTCTCATCATGTCTCTGACAGCCTGAAGATCCAATGAGCGCACACGGGGATCTTCAACTGCACCTTGCAGATGAAACCCAAAGTGGTGCCTCTTGCTCCTCTAATTTACAACTTATCCTGCCCCCAAGGGAGGTCCCAGGAGTGGAAAGGCAATCATCTATAAAAGCAGAAGCAGGAAATTCTCCAACTTCTAGAGGCAGTCCGTCTTCCCAAGCAGGCCGCAGTCACGCACTGTAAAGGGCACAGAAGAAATGTCTGAGGTCTCCTTGGTCAACCAAAAGGCTGATAAAGAAGCGGAGAGGGCAGGCTTACAGCCCCTCAGGACTCTATCCTCCTTCCCAGCTCCCAAGGAAACGTTAAAACCAATCTGCACTTCCCAGGAAAATAAATGGACTTTAGGGCACTGGGGAATTAAAAAGGGACTTGGTGGTATTTAAAAATTAAACTCTCCTTCCCCAAGGGACACAGTGGGAGGCTATGAAAACACCTCATGATTATTTTCTCACAGGAAGAGATGGTACATTGGAAATGGTCCCTTGAGTTTTCACGGCATCAGGAGTAGTGGCGACCACCTAACAGGTCTTCAAAGCTTGCCCCCTGTGTGCCGACAGTGACCCAAGCAAGCCCGAACTACCTCCTTTGTTAGAACCCATACAGAGGAGAGTGACACACCCTGAGGAGGACTGGCAGCTGGACTTTACACGTATGCCACCATGTGGAAGATTTAAACAGGTGCTGGTCCTGGCTGACCCCTTTACAGGCTGTTCAGAAAAGGCTACAAAGGAGTCAAGGTGCTTCTTCAAGAAATCATCCCCCAATTTGGATTACCCCATTCCCTCCAGAGTGACGATGGGCCTTGTTCTACCTCTCAAATCACTCAGGTAGAGGCAAAGACTTTAGGAGCAGAGTACCACCTCCCTTCTACCTGCCTCCAGCCTCAGCCTCTAGAAAGGCAAAGAGAGCCAACCAGACCCTAAAGCGAGCTCTGGCAAAATTTGCCAAGAGACAACTGAGCTCTGGCTCCTGGAGTAGTGCTGGTGTCTTTCACAGAAACAAGCAAACAGGACAAGTTTTGTGTAGTAGGTCCCATTAACTCACTGGGGAGAAAGGGACTGAGCTACTTGATGCCCTACCTAGTTCTCCAAAACCCTCATGAGACCAGGGTAAATCCCTTCTCACCCCCAGGATTTGACAATGACACAACTGCTCTTTGAAGAAGGAGCATAAATGTTTAGCTAATGCTATAAAGAATACTGCCCATGGATCTAAGGAACCTTGACCAATGCAGAGGGCTTCAGCAGCTGAATTAGGTGTAAAAAAAGGCAATCACAGTCAATAATTTCAGGTATGAAATCATACTATTGGAGATATTCTGAATCCATAGACATAATCATGAAGTAAATACAGTAACTGAAAACGGATCACAGCTTGAAACCTATGAAGCCACGCAGGTGACACATTTGCAAAGTAATACACTGGACTCACGTGCGTAAGTCACACAAGTGAGTAAAGGAGATCTGGACTGCTAGTTAGGTTTGGCTCTGTAGAAAGGAAATAGAGTAAGGATAAAATCTTGGAGAGAAATATTTATACTTTTGATTGTTTTCAAGTGTTTGCTAAAACTGTGCAGAATCATCAATGCAACAGAATAAACAAGCAAGTGTGAGGATTATTATCACACTTTTGCCATATTATATGTTATAATGACAGCTAGGGTATTTACTATTGTGGTAATTTGTTATTGCTGTCTCTTGTTCTCTACTATCACCCTTATTTGATTAAATAAGTAAGGGACTTTCTCCTCTCCTAATTTTTCTTCTCACAAGTGTCCAGTCGATGAGCTATATTTACTGAATGCTTGTATTTTCCCATATTCAGAAATTTCTCGTTTGAGTATTTGACATTAAATCCCACAATATATTACTACAAGTTTACGGCTCTTGTCTGTTTGTGAGGAACATGTTATATAGTGAATCTTACTATTAATACACGGTTTATCTTAATCTTTTACAAATAAGTCGTATGCGCAAAAAACAAAAGCATTCTAAATGGAACCTTCTTAGAAATTTATCTGTCCCTCATGTTAGCAAAGAAGACTACTATGTAACGATGAAATGATGTCATGTATTTTTATGTAATGCAGTTGTGGTATCATAAGACTATGAAATGATGCCATGTATTTTTAAAAAAAAATTCTATATTTTTCTTTCAAGTCATATTTTAAAAAAACATTCCCCTTTGTTTCCTTTTTCAAAACAAAAGAATTTTCTTCATCATTGATTCTATGGTTTCAAGCCTGGAGCCATTCAAATTAATTTTTATATACTGTACTCAGTTTAGTAAAATATTTAGTGCTTTTATAATGGTGTAAAACATTAGGCTGTAATTACAGTAACATGGCACAGAGACTAATGGGTCTGTTGGACTACAACAGTGATACATGATGGCCTTGTTAATATAACAGTCTTGAAACACTAAGAATATTAAAAAAATTAATCATTGTTACAGTCTGTATTTAGTTACAGGTTGTAAAAAACTACTTATTATTTTACTGCTGTTCTTACAGGCTCCTAGAGAGGCTCTGAATAATGTCTGTAAAGGTCCAGAAAGTTTTAGGAACATCTCAGTACCCTTAGTGATGTGGTTGGGCCTTAGTGAACTCGGAAGCATCAGTAATGGTAGGAAGAAGAGACAGACTGACTTTAGTAATTCGCTGAGGTTGTTCAGATCCAGAACCTCGTAGCTACACTGTGGTTTTAAAACAGACAGATGGCTTATCAGTGGGATCTGGATTGTACACTTTAGATTATTCGCTTCTCCCCGGATAGTAAACATGATGAGGTCAGGGAATATTTTTGTACTCTTACTAACCTGCAGCACCTTACACATGGAAGACGATTAGTACAGCCTAACCTGGGCTGTGTGCATGATTGAATGATGGAAGGAATGTCCAGAGCCCGATGTATGAGCCAAGTCCTGGCTTCATGGTAATCATAACCATCTGTTCAGTGGCTTTCTCTCTCCTCCTACCTCTTCTGCACTGGAAACCAACCACTTCACTTCCTTCGCTCTCCAGCCAGCAGGTGGATGATGAGTTAAGTACTTGCATCCATTTTGTAAGAACTCTTACTGGAGCGTCTAGCAGTCTGAAGCTGTTAGTAAAAAGGAACTTTGATTTTGTTGTGGTAACTACATAATTTTGCCCTCACTAAACAATCTACTGTCTTCCAAAACTATCTACCTATGCGTGTTTTTTGGACTCCCTAACAGTCCCACCTAATGGAGATGCTTCTCTAAAGGCTTCCTTCTACTTTTTTTCCAAGCCCTTAATTTGCCTTTCTTGTTCTAGTTCATTTTCTAGATTTGGATTTGGATAATATTAGCCCACAAGATTAGGAAACACCAATTATTCTAGGGAAGAGAACCAATACTTATTTCTATCTTTCTGCACTTTTATTAGAGTAGCTACTTTTTTATTCTTATTTCGTCTCTTAGCATCCACCAATACTGACTGACTAAGACTTGGTTAGAGTTCTAAATGATAAAATTAGACCCTTGAACCGGGAGCTTAAATAGCTTACGTGGCTATGCTGAGCATCTAACCTGGCTTATGAACATCTCCAAAACTTCTTTGTAGAATTCAGCCGCTAACTCTTGACAACTCATAAGTGTAGGAGTTAAGTGACATCAAACTCCCTAAGAGACATCTGGTATGAGGGCTTTCCTGGCAACAACAGCTAGACTGGGTGACTTGCTGAAAAAATAATTTGTCTTGTACAAAAAAGTATGTGTTCAATTATTTAAACAGAGTATCAAGTCCCTGCTGTAAATAAGGTGATAACTTGCTGAAAAGGAAAGGATAAATAATGATAAATCTGACACTTGTCTCACCGTCAAGGGCTTTCAGTCTAGGAGAGGAATGAGGCACGCTCATTAGTCTATGAAATATGCACATTAAGAGAAGTAAACCCTCGTGTAAGTTAGCAGTCACAGTGAATCAGAATATAGAAACTCAGACTGAAGGGAAATTCACATTTACTTCGTTCACTCTTCTTTTACTGCTCTCACCATTCCAGGCTTGAACTAAAACCCCAGGAGACAGGAAATGTACTATAAAACCCCTCCACCGAGGAGTTACAGACAGGAAATACACTATAAACCCCTCTCCCAAGGAAATACAGACTGGAAATGCACTATAACCCTTCCACCAAGGAAATACAGACAGGAAATACACGATATCCGAGGACATCCGACACCAAGGACATACACACATGAAATACACTGTAACCTCCTCCACCAAGGAAATACATATAGGAAATACACTATGAACCTCTCTACCAAGGTAATACAGGCAGGAAATACACTATAACCCCTCCGCCAAGGAAATACAGACAGGAAATGCAGTATAACCCCCTCCACTAAGGAAATAGAGACAGGAAATACACGATATCACTGCCACCAAAGACATACAGACATGAAATACGCTATAACCTCCTCCACCAAGGAAATACAGATAGGAAATACACTATGAACCTCTCTACTAAGGTAATACAGGTAGGAAATATACTATAACTCCTCCACCAAGGAAATACAGACAGGAAATGCACTATAATCCCCTCCACCAAGGAAATACAGACAGGAAATTCACTATAATCCCCT
>NW_004955435.1:974269-999484 GCF_000276665.1 Chinchilla lanigera
TACCAAGGAAATACAGACAGGAAATACAGTATAAACCCCTCCACCAAGGAAATACAGACAGGAAATGCACTATAATCCCCTCCACCAAGTAAATACAAACAGGAAATACACTATAGCTCCCTCTACCAAGGAAATACAGACAGGAAATACACTATAAACCCCTATACCATGGCAGTCTGTTCTAATTTTATATCTTGTAACTCAAATCTGTATGACTATAATTTCCACTGTGAATCTTAATTTAATTTATAGGATCCGTCTGAGCTTAAATCTAATTTACACTTCTGACCGTTCTTTAAGCTTCACAATAGTTCTAATGATGTGACTAACATTAACTGAGAAGCCTTTGTGTACACATATTCATGTAGTCCTCACACTAACTCATGAAATCAGCCTCATTATAGCCCTTGTTTTTAGATGAGCACATGGAGCCCCAGGGAAGTTAAATGACTGCCTGATCTTGCCCCATTGGTGAGGCTTGGGCCGAAGTTTCCAGCCAGATGTATGGTTCCACATGGTTCTCTTGGCTTCTAAGTGTAATCTCCATAGGTTTTCCTTTTCATGTTATTAAATCTCCCATTATCCTATTGCTACTATTAGAATTTATTTGTCTGTAGTTTGAAGTATGTGTCCAATGGTGAAAAGAATATCCCTGTTGCTTTCTGACCTAACTGGAATTGAATGGACTCTCCCTTCCCCACAGCTGGAAGCATTCTATCCATTATGTAGTATCTGTTCCTTTCCAGACCTGTCTCCCAGCATCCTCAACCTGCCCCTCAATCCTGTTACATAAGTTGCCGACAATGATCTGTATGTAGTTCTGAAAAACACTGCCTATGATCAAATTTTGGCCAGTTTCCTCTGAATCTTCTCCACTAGGCCCCAACACTCAGATTGACTCTGCGTCATTCCCTCTTAGCAAAAATCATGATGAATCAGGTCAGCAAGAAGCCCCATCCTCCATGCCTGAGCACCCTTGACATGTGGTCACACCCCTTACCTTGGACTTCAGTGACCCTAGCCTGCCTTTGGTGAGATTCCTATCAGGCTACTATAACTCTTGATGTTTCTTCTTAATGATTTTCTATCACACACCTCCGCCCTGCATTTCATCTGTCAATTCTCACTTGTCCATGATGTGTTCTAAACAGAATTTGGTTTTATACTGGAGTCCAACTGCCCTGTTGCAACAGGTTTTTTTTAAAAAAAACTTTAAATAAAATTTGTTTTCACTACTTTAACTTCCTCCTGGCTCTGATGTTTTAATAGCAACTTCTCTGTGACCTGTGAAGGAAAAATAATTTCTTCCTCTACCTTCCTTGATGCTATGGCTGGAGTTCTAGAAATTAAATTTACAAAAGAGATCAACAGGAGAGAAAAGGAGCTGTTTTACTTTATTTATTTTTTGTTTTAACATCTACCATACATGCAGGCACACGGCAAACCACATGACGAGTGCCTCGAAGAAGTGCTTAGAACTTCCGGTGTACAGAGTATCATAACAAAGAAAAATGAATTCCTAGAGAAGTGACACAATGAAGGAAAGAAGGTAGGACTCTAAGGGAAAAGCGAGTATATGGGAGAATTGATGGATGTTAAGTTTTGTTTAGTGGCATTTGTCATGCAGCTTTCTCTAGGCACCCTTTGTGGACTGGGTCCAGAGCCATCTCTGGTGATTAAGAGCTCAAAATTGGGGCTGGGGATTTAGCTCAGTGGCAAAATGCCTGCCTGGCAAGCGCAAGGTCGTGAGTTCGGTTCCTGGTACCGGAGAAAAAAAAAAAAAGGAGCTCAGAATTGTGATCCTCTTTTGGGTACAAGAGAAAAAGCTTTATAAACGAAATTTATGCCTTACTTTTAGCCAGTCAGAAGGAAGATGGAGAGCTTTTATTCAGCATCTGCTGTTTCTTACTTGCCTTCAATTCAGCAGAAAATAATCCTTATGACAAAGTGGTATATTTTGATGGAAGCTTCTAATCCCTTAGAGAGTCTAGACAAATAATTATTGGAATTATTTTATTATTTAGTAATCCTAAAGATATTTTATAATCAAATCAACAAAAAGTGGCTTACTTAATAATTCACAAGTGTGGAAAATCTGACAGGGATCAAGATTAAAATATGGGTATACAAAAAGTATATGCAGTAATTTTTATTTCAAATGTTTTTGAATTTTATTTTCATTTAAAAGAGATTTTTTCTTTCTTTGTTGTTATACATCCTTAAAGGTGCCATTTTCATGTTAATACATATCATGTTTAATGTGCTTCATTTTGCTAATGGTATAATGTAAAACATGAGGCCTAATCTTTAGTTTGCCTGAGAAAGTTCCAAAATGCATTTAAATAGCAAAGCTTCTCTTTGAAGCTATGATTAACTACATACTATACCTTTGGATGAAGCGAGGGTTCTGATCAATATTTAATAATGATTTTGTGGTAAGTGGGTGGGTACAGTCATTAGAAGAATAAGTGAGAAAAGGATTCATTTTAATGGAGAATTAGCAAATGCAGCTGGAGGGCAAGAAATATTTGCTTTAGAGATTTGTTGTAATTTAAAGTCAGGTGTCTTAAATATAGCATTCCATGGGTTTCTTTCAAATGACAAATTGTGTCCTAGATCTAAACATGTTACCATTATTATGATGGATGTGATCTGAGACCCGGTCTGAACAGCTTAAATAAATTAACATTCTGAAAACAGAGCTCAAAACAATTTGGAATGACTTCAGCTTTTAATTCATTCAGACACAAGATATATTTGCTATGTTCTTAAATTCAGTGGCATAAGTTACAAGTCTAGAATGTTAAGAAAAAGTTTAGTATGTCGCTTTTTGCTTCTCCTTTTTTTCTCCGTGAGATAAAGCATTAGCTTAAGATCTCTGTCTTCTGAGCTATATATTCAAACTTGAAAAAAAATCTCTAAAAACCAGCTCCACTGATAAAAAAATATACTTTATTGAACTTATTGTAAAACAATTGCAAACTCTAAGGGTGAGCTTTCCTGGTCATGACTGAGCAGTATGACAGCATATACTGTTGACACAACAGTTGCTTAAGAAAGAGAAACTTTACATTTCAAGTTAACTCTCACACACACACACACACACACGCACACATGCACACACAGTGGAGAAGGGTTCCCTAAATTTTACTGTACAACACACTGTCAATTTACAACAATTGGAATTTATATTGTACTTTTAATGTGAATTTTGTAATTCCTATTTATCTTTTTATATATTTTGAATCGTAGTAACATAAGGCTTCTGCATTCCAGTGGGATTAGAACTATTAAATTATTAATAATCTTCCTACAACTTTTCTACCTGACATGTTATGACACATTAACAATTTGGTCAGAATATAGGCATTGTAAAACGTTACAATTTATACCACTGGGCCACAAGCACAACGCATCCATAACATGAAGTTTTCAGTGAGAATGAAATGTTGAATAAGGTAATACTACTTGGAAAATGACCAGATGAATTATTCTACAATATTAATACTTATTTTTTATAATATTTACTTCCTCATTTTTATTTTTAATTTGCCCTTCCTTTGGACTACATACAAATAATAAAGATTTCCTAGATGCTTTTTGTGAGACATGGTTCTTACATGTTCTGTGAACAGCTTTTGTTGCCATAACAAGTACATAGTTGTCTCAAATATTAGTTTAGTTAATATGTCCTACACATGTGTGCTAGTAAGCTAAATTTTAAAACATTTAAAAAATATAGTTAGCTTAATAGTTTTTAAAAATCAATTTAAAAATCATATACATTTTCAGCTATATTAGTCATTTTCTTGTCCATGGGACAAAAATACCCAGCACCCACAACTGAAAGGGCTGGAGCTTTAATTTGGCTCGCTGACCTGGGAATCTGTGATTGGCTGGCTGCAAGGCGGAGACATCAGGGTGAAGGGCCTGGCAGAAGAAAGTCCATTTCAATGCAACCAGGAACCAGAGCAAGAGAAGAACGCCAGAAAAGAAAAAGCCTAGGGACAGTGCATAGCAACAGGGTTAATGATTACGTTAGTCACAGCTTATTGGGACAGAAAGCACTAGACTTTTATAAACATGTCAGGCCCCCAATAGCCAGATTCCAAGTCTACTTTGACTATAGGCTACAGACAGAAAGAACTTTTCCCCCCAAAGCTTTATTCTTCTCTATATCCACTTACAGACTAAATAGTTGTTTATTGAATGTATCTCCCTTTATATAGCTCTGGTGATAAAAATGATAAGAAATGGTCAATAAACTCCAGTATTTTGAATTTTTCCTTCGTATGTCATCTTGCTATATCCTTCATGAAGTGATCTGCCTTCTGAGGTACTGTAGGTTTAAGTTCAGCACTTGTTTTTTTCTTTTTACTAGCCAAAGAATCCTAAAATTTTCCATCCTTGATATCTGAAATCCTCTGATCACCATATATTTTAGTGTTATAATAAAAACTAACCAAATATAAAGGGCCACATAGGAACTGATGAGAATGCATCATTAACTAAGGAAGTTTTAAATCAAATTCCATATAACATAGGCAGAAGAAAACGAAGTTATATATAAAACATAAAATGAAAAGAAGTATAAGAATTTCAAAGCAGCATTATTTAAAAAGCAATGAAATAGAAACATTTTGAGTGTCCATTAACAGAAAAGGGCTATTATGAATCTTGTTAACATAATGGAATCCTGAAACAAGTGCAAATGAATAAATTATGATATAAAAATCCTCAGTTGCAATTTCTTATTGTTATGGTTTGTGTCTGGATGTCCCCCCAAAGCCTCATGTAGTCATGTAGTGGGCTTTTAGAGTTTATGATTGATCCATGATCCAATGCTGGGATTATGGGTGTGAGTGCTACACTCACCCTGAGGCAGATAGTTTACATACGTAAGGGAGAGAAAGAGGCTGCTTGCCTCCACTCCTCCCTTTTGCTCTTGTTGCTTTTGCTGTCCTCTGCCACCATGAACAGTTGTCCCCTGCCATGTGCCACTCTGCCTTGGAGTCAGCCAAGTGTGGACTGAAACCTCCACAAACTGTGAGCTAAATAAGCTTTCTTCCTTAATTTGGGGCATGGGGTATTTTGTTTCAGCAACAAGAGAAAAGTAACTGAGACACTTACAAAAACTAATAGTTTAAGAATATATACAGAGTGATATCACTGATATTAATTTCAACAATTTACAAAGGCTATATATAAGAAACACATCTTAATGATAGATAACTAGTTAAGGTAATTGATTACATCTGGCAGAGAGAGGGAAATGAGAAGAAAGGAACTTGGGACTTGAATCATTGTAAATAATTTTTTCCTTGAACCTGGTGGTCCTTGTTTTCTATGCAAAAGAGAGAACCTGGGCTCACTCTTCTGGCAACTTCTTTTTGTCACTGCCCTTCAAACTTGCCCTGGAGAGGACTTCTGTCTGTAGGGTCAACTCTAAAGCAAGTGTCATGACTTTCTTGGTGACATTTCCTATTACTTTTAGTCATAAACAGTTTCACGTTATTCATTATTGCAGCTAGTTTAGTGCTATAATAAAATTCTAATTTTATAAAAAATTGATGCATCTTTTTTCCCTCGGATAAAGTTGACTTCAGGTTGGATTTCGTAGTGAGTGAGTAAAACTTGCTAGATTTCTCTTCCACTGGTCCAGGTAGATATTTTCTGATTCCTCGCCAATGCTAAGTTAGTTGCTTCCCGATCCTTGAGAGTTGCTTCTAAGTCTTCTGAAATCCTGCTTGTGGACAGGATGGAGGGAGGACAGAAAAGTGATACCTTACTTGATTCGGACTTTCTGCTATAATCTAGAGCTGAAGTTTCTGGGCTTGACCCGTGGTTGAAGCTGAGTTTTCTGGAGCTCATTTTTCAAATAAACTTTTGACATTGTTTTTGGTTTATCTCATCCAGTTCTTTGACCCAAGAAGGACCTGGAATACTTTTAAATATGACCCATTTCTAAAGAAATTACCCTACAGCGTAACAGCATCTCGGCTGCCTTCCCTGCTCTTCCACTGAGATGTTTCTGCCTTGAAGCCAGCTGACCATGGTTGAAGTCTTTGGAGCTATGAACCGGAACTAACGATTTCCTCCCTTAATTTGTGTGTGTTGGGTACAGTAAGGCCTTCCTGGGTCATGAACATTTCTTTTCGAAAATAGTTTGGTTTGCTAACGGAAAAAGTTGACAAAATCTTGCTTCCTTTCTTGAATTCCACATTGGGTGGTGAAATGACTGGGCCATCTCTACCACATGAACTGGAATGTGGGCATACTCACCGCAACTGTGGGATGAACTAACTGTGAACTGAGGGATCACTCTAATTGGTCACAACAATGGAAAGCTAATATACTCATATAGCACGTATTCATTATAATACTCTTTATATAAGAAGTGTGCATTGGTACCTCTCCATCTTCTTCGGGTGCTAATTTCTTTATAGGTCAGCCTGTCCAGGAGACCTGCAGTTAGCTAATGCTTTTAACCAGTGAGCAGTTCACAGATTTTCAGAGATGCCTCAGTAAGACAGTGTTGTACTCTTCTGTTTTGTTTTTAATTCTGTCTTTATTCTACCGTGGTGTCTCTCACATTAATTTATCCATTGGAAACAGCTTTGACTCTTTATAGCTGACAAAGTGGATACAAATGATGCTGTTGGAAGTGCTCAAACTTTGCCAAGAAAATATATCATGAAGTTCCATATATTTAATAGCATATTTTAGGTAATACAGAATTATAAAGCAAAACCCAGTAACAAGTTAAATATTAGGAGAAATATTTTCACCATACAAAAAGCAGCATGTAAATTACTACAGTCTGTGTCACTTCATCTGTGTCTGTGTGAACAGCATGTGAACAAAAATGTGATTTGAAATATGTCATGACTTGAAGAAACTTTTTTCATGCCTCAGCTAGCTTCCCGTATGATGCTTAGAATGGGTTCCGGTGGGCACTGTGTCACAAATACATCTCAAAATGCTCAATCATTAAGCATTTCATTCATTTTTAGGCACATACCCCTTTCACTAAATAAAAGTGTTCTCTCATCGTTGTACCAGTTCTTCAAGATCCCCTTCAATGTGCCATTTTATCTCGGCCACAAAGCCAGCTATTTCGCATTTTGTCACCATACCCTCTGTGCACACTCCCATTGTAACACTGACTGATACTGAAGTGTGCATTTGTCTATTTTCCTAAATACATTTTGAATCTCTTAGGGAAGGGATCATGGCTTACTCATCTTTGTATCTCTAACACCTAACACAGAGCTTGACACATAACAGATGCTTGATAAATATTTGGTGAAACAAAATAAAATATTTACTATAATTCTTCATTGAAACTCATACAATTTACATTTCCTTCCTCCCCAGATACTTAACCATCTATGGGAAGGGAAACCCTGACTCAGAGTAATACGTAGCAAGTACAGTACTATAACATCTCAGCTGGTCCTGGAGTGAAAAGCACCTTTCTGGCTTCCACTTTTCTCACTGCTGCTTTCAGGGACTGTTGCCAAATCACCTGTGCCCCAATTTCTGATTTTTTAAATTTATTTTAAAAATAAAAGAAGGAAAACATACTAGCAGACATCCATTTATGAAATAGCATAAGAACGATACAAGCAATACAGAGTTACAAAGTGGTAGGAAAATAACAATGGTTGTTGTATTGCGTATTGATATCTTCAAAGTGGTTTCTCAGGAAAACAAATAGAGACGTGCAAGATGGATCAAATAATTAATCATTCACTGTTCCTTTCAGTAAAATGATAGAAGTCAGTAGTACAGCTATGTTAGCTATCCTCATATACATACATACATAATTTCCCTTTCTTTCCCTTCTCTTTTCCCACATCCCAGCTGCTCTTTACTTTTGAGCATTTTCCTTTTGTTTCACATTGTCTATCATACCTCCTAGTTTTTATTCACTCTTTCAGGTTCTTACACTAGTGAGACAATACGTTGCTTATACATGCAGGTCTGGTTTACTTATGAGTATGCTCTCTAGTTGTGACCATTTGCCTGTAAAAGCCTCGAGTTTATCTTTCTTTATAGCTGAGTAATATTCCATTATATAAAAGTGCCCCAATTTCTAAATACGATGCTAACAATTCTTCACCCTAGCCCTGTCTTCTTACTTTGCCATATGGCCCAGTTAACTGCTCAGCCCCATGTTCTCTGTCATCAGAAATTCTTTCCTCTCTTGATTTCCATGAGGTTGCTCTGTTTCAATTTTTTCTCATTCTTTGCTTTTTCTTAGGTCCTTAGTAACTTTCTTCTTTCTGTTGTTCACTCTTTACCACCCATCCTCTTCATTCTATGCAGGGTTTTATTGTGCAGTCATTCCCGCTTGAATTGTAATTATTGCCTATATATCTGTCACTCCATAAACTTCAACTGTAGCTGAAATCATGTTAAACTCAGACTTATGTAATTTACATTCACCTAGATATCAAAGCAAATGCCAATATAATATTCTTCCCGAAGAAACAAAATTGTTTGCCTATTCCTACAGTGTTTTATATCAACCTTGAGTTCTGCCAGTCAAAAATTTGGGAGTTAGGGTTAATCACTCTTACCTACGATTATTCTGACTTGTTGGAAATATCTCTTCCTCTTAACCTCCACATCCACCTGCTCTATGCAACACCATATCCTCTGTTTCTCCCTCTTTCCAACCAGGGTCCACCGTCTTGTCAGACCAGTTCCTCTAAAATGTGAACTGATATTGTCTCTCTCCTGACTGAGATCAGATTCCTTAGAACAACATGAGTCTTCAGGATCCAGAACATTTAAGACCCAGCCTTACCTCTCGTGTCTTGCTCCGAGTTCCTTCCAAGACCAAATATCTGAGGTTCTTCAAAGTGCTCTGGCTTCTCATGCCTGACTCTTCCTACGCGGCTTTTTCCCTTGGGACATCTTTATTTATGAATGTTTTTAGAGACTTTTATTTTTAATTAGTCTTTCAAAAATACTATATTCATACACGTCTCATAATTTTTTCATATCTATTCAAGCAGGAAATAAGCACTTTGATAGAAAAGTAACGCTCTTGCCCTCGGAACATCTTTACCCACATGTTCCCCCTGGCAAAAGTGCCCTTCTTAAGTTAATCAATTGTTCAGGTTTATTCCATGAATATTTATTACATCTTTCAGACAGTGTGTCTGGGCTCCGGAGATAATTGCTGGGCAGAAGACCCTTAGATAGCTCTCTCATGATTCGTAGATTTTAGCAGGGGAAACAGTAATTAAACTGATGGTCACACTGATAAATATGTAATTACAGGCTCGAACAAAGGTAATAAGGAAAAGTAGAGTGTGCTGAGAAACGATCACAGTCATTGCCTCTGTCGCAGCGACTGTCGCACTGCATTGAAATGGCTTATCAGTCTCCCCCGTTAAACGGTGTGCCCCTTGAGGGCAGGGGTTTCTACACTATTGCTCTTTACAGTTTCAGGACTCAAAAGGAGTGTGGACCTCGAAGGGGACAAGTGAACATTTCTTGAGCTGGTGAGACCATTCATATATCTGTGTGACAGCCGAGGCAAAGCTGGCTGCTCCCACACTGTTTTACTGCAGACTGTTCTGTGTATGGCCCAGGTGGACGACCTGTTGCTTATGAAACTGGGGAAGGAGCTCCCATAAGTGAGAAGAGGTTTAATGGGTTTCTAAGGTGCTTCCAACTCTAACTACTATGATAGGGCAGCTATCCACTTAACCTTATGGGATTAATCGACCTATGGAAAACAAACTTGTTTTACGTACTTTGTCCATTCCTTGTTTGCACGATGCTTCAGGGGAGGGAGCGTTTACTATGTAGGAATACAACACTGTTAATGTCAGAATGATACAAAAGACCTGGAGGTAGCCCACAAGTAGAGTCAGACATTGTGGGGTTTTGCGAGCTAAATAATAGATTGGAGACTCAGTAGCAATTATTATTTTTAATATTTGCAGCAATTATAACATGCTTAATTCACGGGACCAGGCTGCCTAATGGGATTAGATTCTACGTGACTGAAAATAGTAGAGTGAAAAGAGACAAATTACATTTTCTGACCAGACACTGAGGTTGAAAACTAGTGACAGTTAATAAGGAACTCGCCTTCTTCTCCTGCTTCCCTCGCCGTGGACGCAGAAGCTCCGCTTTCCGGGAGTGACAAGCACTGAAAACCCTTTGTTACAGCAGGAGCGCCTGAGCCTGCTCCAAGGCTTTCTGTCTTCCAGCCTGCAGCACCGCCCCTCTCCCTTGAAAAGCGTTTAGCACAATGCCTTTGTGGCTTGCTATGTTTGGGCACGAAAATGACTACTGCTCACAGGAGGAAAAAATGTTTTTCTGTGATTTTTGTTTTTACTTGTTATGGCTGAATTTTTCCCGCTTTGACATGATGGCTAAAATGTGCACCGCCTTTCCGTGCCATCCGCAAACATATTTTCAGCCTGCCTGTTTTCATGAAGAGCGCGAAGGAAGCATAAGCTCCGCACGGCGCTATGTACGGGTGTGTGCAGGGGACCATCTGCTCTGCGTACACGAGGCTCTGCTGACACACGAGGGGAGGGAAATCTGTGAAGTCAGAGTGTGGATTTCGGAAGGGGCTCACTGCTGAGCAACTTGGGTACTGGGCTTGGGGCGCCACTTGACTCACTGAAAGTTCCTTTCTCCACTGTGTCCCTATTTCGTAGCTCATGGTCAGAGCAGTATTTATTTATTTGGTTGTTACTTTACATAACAAAAACTATGCCGTCTCTGTCATCGTTCTTCTCTTGGTGGTGGAAGAGGGAGGGATTCAGAGTGCTAGTCAGCGACACATTTTAGCTAAATGTGTCAGTTAGCCATGCCGTTATACAGAGGTGCCTTTTCTACCCTCCTGTTGCTGCCGGACGAGCTGACAGAAGTTATAATGCAGACTAGAATCTGCAGTGCTGAAGAGCCTTCTCCACTGTCTTCTGTGGATACTAGCACTCTGCAGATCGCTGCTGGGTCCCACCAGAGGGACCGTGACTTCTCACCAAGCTCTTTCTACAGGAAGTCTATACCCATCCCATGGAGTTATACCACCTTGGTTTCATTGTGATCATGTGGATTTGTGCCTAGAGAATATTTAGCAATGCTGAGCACATTCGTTTACTTGACATCTGACTTACTATTAGTTGGCCCAACTTAATGTATTTGATTAAATGCAAAGCCTCATTTTCCCAAGGTAGTTCTTGGTCTGGATGAAACAGAATTGTTGCTCAATAAAAGAGAGATCAGAAGAAGAACTTGTATGATGTCAGTGGAGGAATGATTAAACCATTTTTGTTTGTTTTTCACAGCAGACAAACGTTAGTGGAGGAAGAAATCTGACAGATTCTCACTGCTTCCTGACCACAAAAATAATAATCAGATGGCTACCGAATGGCTTCAGTTTCGGCCAGGGAAGCTGTGTGTTGGAGACAGAGAATGGATTGATCTGAATAAACCCAGACTGAAACAAGCACACTGTCCTCGGGACACTCAGACCCACTGTTCTGGGCACCCCAACTATTGTGGCAATTAATAGGGTCCAGGCACTGCTCTGTTGCTTCCCTTGGTACACTTCTTCTTCCACAGGAAATGAGCTTTGGGTACATTCCTGAATCCAGCCCACAGCTTCTTTTCTGAGTAACACTATTTAAATTCAGAGAGACAAGTAAGTCATAATCTTTCCCAGACAACCCATCATCTAGAAAATTATACTGAGCCATTATCAAAATCAATTTCTATAATCGTAATGCAGGTGGAGGACTTATCAAGTTAACGTCAAAGGTGAATTATGGACCCTTTCATTTGGATTCAATCAACAAGCATTTTCTCTTTCTCCAGGAAAAGACATTTGTATCAAATCTATCATGAAAGAAAAAAATAGCTAGTAGTTCACTAAAATCTAAATATTTGGAAGCACTTATAGCATGTTTGCTATTTGGGATGAAAAAAAGTGAAGATAATAAAGTTCTTGTCTTCAAATTGCCTGTGGTTTTTTAAGAACAGTTTAGTAAATGAACTTAGGAAATTGCCCTAATCAGTGGACAATCAAGACACTAGAGAAGCAAACAGAAAGAGTGGTGAAGTCTGCCTGGGATGAAGGAATTTCTAGGGGAAAGAGTTTGTCAGAGAACCAAACTGCGGTGTGGCAGAGGGAAAGGGAAAGCGGGCATCACTTGAAAAGCAGTAAATACCCAAGCAGAAAAGACCAACAGGATAGCTGAGACAGGCACAGTTGGATTGCCTCAAGTCCTAGGGGTGAAAGGTGAAACCACACAGAGGTGGTTATTGGTCATGTTCTACTGGGCCTGAGAGAAATGTCTCCTTCCAGAACCTCTGCCCTGCCTGACTGTACACACTTTGAGACTTCAGTTTTCTCTTCTTTCCAACAGTTTAGGTTGCTGCACAACGAAAAGGACGGCTGTACTTAGATTCCTGCTCCTCCTCTTCTGACTGTTCCTTTGAGAACTAACCCTAGCCGGCACCTGACAGCTCTCCTTCTTAAGTAGGACTTCTGCATACAACTGCTACAACAGGGAAGCGGAAAGGTAGAATCTTGACCAGGTCTCCTTGAGGGTGTGAATCCACAGAAAGGAATAGCACGGAAGGATCAAATTTAAGGTCTGGCTACCAGGAATAAAACAGTAGTAACAACTTTTCACAGTCAGTTAAAAAAGACCTGAGTTGTTCTGTATTCCTGCTTTGAACACGAACATTCCCTTCCACTGTCTCACTGTTTTTATCATTTTGGAATTTAGTAAAGGGTACAGATTACACATAAATTATTGTGCTCCAGTTCCCTGATTGTTACCTGTCTGATATTCAGGATGTAGAGCAAGTCAGTATGAGGAGCAGTCTATCTTCCTTTCCTCCTCTTTCCACTCCATCACCATTTGGTCCTTTTCTCTTCAAAGGAAAAGAAGAGGCTTCTCTGACTCAGTACTCGTCCCATATTTCTCTGACAGGGGAGAAGTAAACATTCCATTTTGCAGCAGATTAATGGAAAGCAAGCATCCTGTCCAATCAGGCATCCCTGATTGGAGGTGGCTTCCCAAATGTGCCTATTCACATTTTCACAGCACTGGCTGGGAGGCCTGCTGTCCCACATTCTGTCGGTATCATTTCCTTTTGCCTTTAGCTCCTTCTTTTGGCTTTCTCTGTCTATTTTAGCTACTATTTATTTCATAATATATGTATAGGTACATATATATATGATCTAGATTGCAAATTATATTTTTGATGACAGGGGTCTCTAAGCTGAGGGCTTTGATTTTATTTCACAACAAGATTAAAGTCAAGGTTGGTTTTATTGCTACTTTTTAACATTATAGACTCAACTAACTTCAGAAGCCACTTGTTCAGTATGATCTAGCCACATCACATATTCTGGTTTATCAGAATTCAAGTCTCATGACTAAATGCAACCAGCAGTTCAAATATGGCCAAAACACATTCATTTCAAATTTAGATGAAAACCTGTTCTGTCAGTCAAATGTATGTGACATATGCAACACCAAGTCTTAGTTATTTCATTGATTTTGGAAAAAGAAACCAAGAATCAAGCGATTTTCTACTAATCTATGGCTAGGTTGAGGTTTATAGTCTCTATAATTGCATTGCTCATGTTTCTATCATGAATGGAAGGACATAATTTTTATGTTTAAACAAAAGTATTGAATCCGTGATGTGGAATTGCTAGGAGGTTTCAACAGGCACAGATCATTTCCAGAGTCTCACTTGGCTTCACATCATTTCTCTTGATGTATCAGGTAGGGCTTGTCATGTGTTAATATTCAATGAAAATTTACTGGTGGAAAATCTTTACCAATTAAAGACCAAGCTAACGATTACCTAATCTCTACAGTGAGTACAAGAAATTCCTGGAAGGAGTGGACAATTAGACTTACAGGGGGGCCTCTGCTACTCTGAAGACAAGTTACTTGCATGCCTGATTCTACTGACTATTTGGTATTGATGTTTTGAGCTTTTGATATATGGATAACCTTTTCAGAATCAGTTTGTCTTTAATCATTTCTCTGTTGCTCATTCAACAAGAGCATAGGCATTGATCTTAAAACATCTTTTATTTCTTTGAATGCAGTAAGAACTTTAGAAATTAATTCATGTAATTCAAGTATTAACACTCTTGTTTTCAGGTAATAAAGGTATTGAGGGATTAGAGTGTGATAGATGTATGATGACAACTCTGGTTACTGAGACTAACCGTGTTAATAAGGTTAATATGGGAACTCTGTGCTACAGTGTACTCCTCTTTTAGCTTGCTATGAAACCCACAGAGAGGCTTCCAAATGCTGCGGGCAGTAGAGGACTGGGCAGTACCGACTTGAGCAGGGAGTTAATTTTTATACACAACCAGAATTCTGGAAACCAAATAGTGGCAGCACGGGTCAGAAACTCAGTAATGGTGGAGCTACCATCTATGTATACCTCTTTCACACATGTGTCAGTTCATGGTTACAAAAATAGCTGCTGCACCTATGTCCCTCATGATGGTGTTTACACTGCATGCAGAAAATGCAGTAGTGGTGGGAGGCCTGAGATTTCTTAATTAAAATGTTTATGGTAGAAGTACCATACATATATTTCTGCACTGATATTTTATTAGTCAGAACCAGGTCCCAAGGCATTCCTAAAACTTACATGGAAAAAGGAGTAGTGGGTGGGGACTAGGCCAGAGAACCAATCAGATCTACCGGAGAATGTGCTAGGTACAACCACAGTGGTGTGACTTATTTTCCCATCTTAAATAATCTTTCGAAAAACAGTTATGTGACAGGTAAAGTAAGTAGAAAACATCTCCCTGCTTTTTCATACATTCCTCTTTTATTGGTTGTATTTTTTCAGAGCCTCCTATGATGATTCTTTGGAATATGGGTTAAATTTCACTAACTATTCAATAATTTAAGTATAGAAAGCAAAACAAGTTGTACTACATGGTCTAATATAACGTACTGTGCCTATTAAGCACGCTACTGTTGTATGTCAAAAATGCTGCATCAGAACCTCCTAAAGTCAGCGGATTAAAGCAACAGTCACTTACTGTAGAAGATCTGTGCATAGTTGATTAGTTGGGGCTATGCATGAAGCTCTGGTGTACTCTGTCTTTCTCTTCCTCCTGCAGGGACCAACATGCAGTATCAGGCATGTTTTTCCTAAAAGAGGGCTGTAGTGCAAAAAGCACACCCCCATACCAGCACTTTCCAAGCCTTTGTTGCATCGTGTCTAATAACATGTCACTGGCCAAAGCTTACCCTGTAGCCCAGCACAGAAGCAAGGGGTAGCTGAGCAGTAAATACACCCACAGAATGTGAACATTTTTGAAGACTAACCTAGTCTTCTATAATCATCCTGCCAACTTTAGGCATGATAGCTGAAAAACAGTGATTGATCTGGCAGACTCAGAATAACATAGCACTATTTCCACATATGTGTAAAAAACTATGATGTAAATATTGCCTCATATCCTAAACATATACTTTAAGCATATATATATATATATATATATAGAGAGAGAGAGAGAGAGAGAGAGAGAGAGAGAGAGAGAGAGAGAGAGACAGAGAGAGACAGAGAGAGAGAGGGAGGGACAGAGAGAGAGAGAGAGGACAAAGCCTGCTTTCTGGCTTAGGGTCACTGTAAAATCACAACGGCAATTTGCCTGGCTTTCATCTGATGAATGCAAACAAATGAGGAGAACACCAGACCTCCTAGGTTGGGATAAGCATTTCTACATCCTCATTCAGTGAAGATTAGACTGAGAAAGTAAACTTGATATTATAGACATGCTCAGATATCATGGAACTTCTTTCTTTTACAAAGGTAGGGCACATGTCAAAGGGGGAGATAACCCTGAAGCATTGTGCTTACTCTGCTGATGGGGTTTGTGGCATTTGATGACCTAGATGATCCTCTGCACAATGGGCTCTACCCTTGTGCTTTAAAATTCTTACTGTCCCATAATTAACAGCCTCTCACTGTTCATACTCCGTTACTGCACATACAGTGACCCTGGGACTTCTTGTCTAGACCCTTTATTTCTTCCTAGAGAGTGGCTCAGGGATGCTTATAACACACTCAGGTCTCACAACAACTGAGAAGTAATAGTAAGAAGAATAAGACCATTTCAAGAATGTTATGTGGGGTAAATGGTATCATTTGTCCTTTGTCACTGTTGAAGAAATAGCTGCTTTGAACACTTAAGAAATTCTCCTAAGATCTCATAGTAGATTTATTTACTGAAAAACTGAAAATAAAGTGTAAAGTTTTTAAGTTCAAGATAAAAAGAAATAACAATTAGTGCACCTGACGATGTGTTAAATAAACATAGATGAGCACTGAGGACGGTGCATATGTTCATTTTTACAAATAGGGTTACTATACTTTTTTACATAATATCATTTACGTCACATTAATAAAGGAAAGTTATCATTGGACTTGTGGTGCTCCTTAAGAAATGGAAATGACATGGAAGAGGTCCGAATGGGATCTTTAGACAAAAATGGACACTTTCAGAAGGAAATGTAGTCCACAAACACTTTCAAAATTCTGTGATGCAGATTCACTCTTGGTCCTTGCACTTACTTGAAGAGGAGGCAGTCTCCGAAAGATGACGGGGTTGACCTCTTGAATCATGACAGAGAGTTCACAATACTGAACTCCTTTTGCACACCCTCTGTTTTCTGCAGGACGGGTGTCACGGTGAGCTGAGTGAACGCCATCCATAGCGTCAAGAGGAGCTGAGCTGGTTGAATGAATAGGGAACATATTAAACTGATAGTGATTAATTAGTTTTATGTCACTTTGACGCTTTTAGACTTATTCATGGTGTGGTTTTCAATTATTTTAGTATTATTGGAAGTGCCAAGATTAGATCACAGTTATTAGAATTAGATGAGTTACTGTATTTGCAGAGTGGGATAACCTTTGCTGTTTTCCTTTCACGTGATCAGTGCCATTTGCGAAGAAAAGCAGGTGAGGGAACGTGAGCATATACAAGCGCTCAGCAGAAGGCTGGGTTTCTAACAGCAGGACCAGATGCACCATATGCCCAAGGTTCAGAAAGATATTTGGATGGGCTGTCTAAATTCTGATCATCATTTGATGTCATTTTAAAGTTGGTCATTTTAAGATGCAGAAGGATATGAAGGAGTAGACTTCTAAACTTCTGAAAAACACACAGAAAATTAAAACACACTGCAGCCTTTTCAGATAATTCAGAAAACATCACCTCATGATATCACTCAATATAATATGCTTGCACACTTGCAGATTGCAAAACATACAAAGGGAGGGAGGAAAGAGAGGGGAGGGAGAAGAGGGGGTGTTTGGGAAACAATGAGTATCATAAAAATATTTGCGTCATATAAACTCCTCGTGAAAGACCAGTTAACTTCCTGACACGAATTCTACTTCCTCTCAGTTCTGAGCTCTCACTGCGCTAACTGTCTTATATGATCCTATATGTTTAAACTCTTTCCCTGTTCGTTCTAAAACAAAAAAAGATCTCTTACATTAGAGAAAACGATGAAAAAGCTGTTGACCCCACATCCCTGCCTCCCTTCCTTCCAGAGCCTCTCTTTCTGGAGCGAGGATTTTCTGAGTCCCTGCTTTCCTCCAGCCATCTACTTGCTCAAAATCAGTTTGGAGTTTGTCCTATTTGTTCCAAATCGCCATGGTTAGGAATTGCTAGCTCTATCGTTTAACACTTCTGTTTGTTTGTTTGTTTTGAGACACAGTCTTGCTATGTAGTTCAGGCTGGCCTTAAACCCACCGTGGAGCCCAGACTGGCCTCAGTCTCCCACGGTCTTCCTGGCTCAGCCTCCCAAGTGCTGGATTACAGATGTGCACCACCAGGCACAGCTTTCATTCAGCGTTCTATATGCTTTACTCTTTACTTTTTACTGAGCTCATTCTTCACTTTCTCTCAGAATGTAGCTCAGGGAAAACATCTTTGTCTCAGTCACTAACGTATTCCTAGGTTTTAGGAATCTGCCAAGGACATAGCTGAAACCAAATTTATTGAATAGATTAATAAATAAACGAGAAGAGGAATGCGGGCTAAACTTCTGATGCTACCATTTTTTTCTGTCCCCCCAGTGTCCCCTGTGTGGCCAGGATCTAACGGTGGGCTCCTTCTCTTATGCTATGCTTTTGTGGCTTCTTTACTGACCCTACCACAAGAAGCGCTTACACTTTCACCACCCACAGATGTTGGTAGCACATTATCTGGTGAAGTTCTGTCATGACGGTGGTAGTCTGGCTTCTTTCCAGGCAAGGAACTCACAACCTTTGCATCCTTCCCATTCAGTTCAAGAGAGGAGCACAAATAAAGGCTACATTGGAGAGACAACTGGTGGCTAACAAAAGCTTTGAATTTAACATACGTTTGTCCTGTACATATTCAACCTTCAAATTTGCAAATGAGTTAGGTTAGATATACTCAGAGTCACCTGCAGTGATACAACTCACAGCACAGTGATTGGAGGTCTTAACATGTCTAGAAAAAAGAGTAGGCTACGGGATTATAGGAAGGGAAACGTGGCAACATTCATTCAGGAGTGGGTGATTGTATTTCTTTCTTTGGTTACTGACAATTTTCTCCTAAAAGTCATGTTACTTTTGAAATAAAGATAATGTAATTTCTTTTTAAGAAATCAAAGTGTTTAATAGATACTTTTATATTAGCACTGGAAACAAAATAAGGATAGATGAGATAGTAAGCCAAAGACAGTGCATGAACGCTCACGTGCTATTTCAGATTGAAAGCCTTACTGCTGTTGCTATCATTATTGTCACTGAATTCTACCCCTCACCCGATTCATCTGCCTCCTAGACTGTGACATACTGAAGAAGGTCAGAAACTACAGTCCGTCATTAGCTTAGCGTTAGGCAGGAAGAAAAATAAAAAGAAAAGTAAAAACAGCAATTGAAAGAAGGAAAGAGAGAGAGAGAGAAAGGGATGAAGAGTTGGAAACACGGCAGCTTGTGTTGTACAACAACAAAACATTTAATAATTCTGTCACGTGTGACTCAAAGTATAGACCGTGTACCTCCCGATCCTATGTCTCGAGACAGCTTTTCAACAAAGGTATAACTGATATATTGGGCCAGATAAACCTTTGTTGTGCATTACAGGATGCTTAGCAGTTGGTCTCTTCACTAGGTTCTGATCCTAGCATCCTAGTCATGATAACAAAAATAATTTTGCGATCACCTCCTGTTGAGAGCTGCTAGATGAATTGATTGGAAACAAGAAGACTGTTTATACTGACCACTACTGGCTGCCTTTGGTGAAATGTTAAAATAAAGAGATCAGTTCAAGGAAAAACTGAGTGGCTTACATGAAGAAATGAGAGATAACAGAGCAACTAGACATTTGGAGGCTCCAAGGTTGGAAAAGGTGACTTATTCTTAGACCTCAGAGAGTAAGAGATAAGTTTGAAAACTACTTTGAGCATCAAAAGCTCAGTAAAACTTCTCAGAGAACAAAGCGATTTATCCCTACAAAAGAGATCACATAAAGAGTGTGATCTTTCCACCTCGTATTTCAGATGGCCTGAAGGTATTCATCATTATACTAAAGGAGAGAGGCAGTAGAGCTAGAAGAAAATAAATCAATCTGGCTTGAGGACTATGACTAAGAATAAACTTTGGGTATGTTTACTGGCAAATGAAATTGACTGAAAGCAAATAGATCAGAAAATTTTCATGTTTTGATTGAATTACATCGCTGAAAAAAAAATGAGCCTAGACTAAAACAAACGTCTGGCCGCCAAGCTCGCTGCAGCAAAAAGCAGGTCTTGCGAATTATTCTGTCCCCAGAGCAGGCAGCTGCCTAGCATTCAGTTCAGATGTAACCAAGGAGAATGATAAACAAGGGAGAAGTTGGAGTCAGGAACTGTGCGGGGTGACGGCAAAGACAGACCGAGAAGGCCGTGAGGATCTACATGCGGAGGCGTTTCCTCATGTGTATATACAAGATTTCATGTCATGTACAATGCAAGTGCATATTACACGTGTACATGCACGCACAGGCCCACACTCTCACATGTGCTTCTGTATTTTTGTATTTAAAATTCAGCAGCTTTGGGGCTGAGGAGATGGCTCAGCGGCACAGCACCTGCTCGGCAAGTGCAAGGTCCTGCGTCCAATTTCCAGTACCAAAAATAAAAGGAAAAAAAGAAAAATTCAGCGACTTTTAGACCGTAACTGGGATGCCGAAGAGTGCCGGCACACCCGCTCTGCCCAGCCATGCGCAGCGCGTCTGGGAGGTCGTGATGCCTTTTGTCAGTCTTCAGCACTTTGGTACTCTGAAACGGTTTTATCGTTGATTTAATCTGAATGAAAAGAAACTAACAGAAAACTACATCTGAAAAACTTTGAATACTTTTGAAAGGAAAATGAATGAGTCAGAACCATTACTACAGCATTTGTACTTCTTCTAACATTTAATTTCATGCACTTTTGTACATTGGTGGTTGACACAAGGCCATTTTATCTGCATATATGTATAAAATACAAAACTTAGACATGTACGTAGAAAACAAAGGACACTGTCACCAGGTGGGGTCTGAGAAGGTTCCCCATATGGAGATGGGAACATCAGCGAATCCCACTGGTAGAGTAAGTTATAGATTTGCTAACTCCTATCACAGAAGAAGAATTTTCAAGACGTGTAAGTGAGAAGTATAAAGAGGTTTATCAGGTTTATCAGGTGAGGTGTAGTTTTGTTTGAGTCTTAGTTTTGGGGGTTTTTCTGGTATTTTGAGGCAGGGTGTTGCTCTGCTGTTCATGCTGGCCCTCAACTCACTGTGTAGCCCAGGACAATGATGGATTTGTGGCAGCCCCCCACCACGCAGACTGTTCAGAGCATACACTCAGACAGGATAGAAGGCAGGCCCCCACAGAAGGAGGCTTACCATGGCCCAAAATTGGCTTTATTTAGGTCTTGGGGATCTCTGCAAGATTGACAATATAAGATGTGTATTTCTACTATCTATCAGGTTATCTGCCTCAGTGGCTGTGTTGGAATGCAAACCGTTTACATGTGTTTGAAGCTGAGATATACTTCCACTTTCTATGAAAAGAAACACAATTTAAAGATACATTAGGAATAGGCCTACACCTATTGTATCAAGAAATTTAGGATTTTTTTTTTGTGCATTTCTTGGAAAGAATAAATGCCTGAGTAACATTTGTGTACCAAATCTGCAGGTTTTTTTTTAACAGTGTAATTTTAAAATTATCGCTTTTCTCTATCTCTTTCTTACCTGTCTTTATTTGTTTTATGCTACCTCAATAAGAATAGATAAAAACTAAGACACTTTTTAACTTCTGCTTCTTATAAAGTCAGTATTAACAAGTGTTACTTTTCTACTCTCTTTAAGTTCATACAAACATGTTAACAGATGAGAGACAGCACCAGGCGTGAGAGATTTCTGATTTTTACTTTGTTTTGTTTCACCTGGTTATTTTTGTGCCGGTGTCTTTAGCAGGCATTCGCCTGACTCTTGTACACCTGTGACCTGGGCCACTCTTCCCCGCTGGTGGGTGCTCAACACTCTCAGAAGCTGACCTACGTGACTGCCCCAGCTGCTTCCCTAGGGTTTGGCTTGCCAGAGGCACGGGGGTGATAAGATGGGACATTTTATTTCCCCGTTCCTTTGTCCAGCCACAGTCCCGGAGCGCTGTCCTCGGGTGCCTGAACTCTTCCGTCAGTGCCCTTGCTCCTGCCCTGCCCTCGGTTACAACAGCTTTGTTTCATTAATGTTTGCTTTTTCTGCTTTAATCGGATTAGTCCTTTAAGTTTTAGAAATTATCTCAATCCTTTGGTCTTGGAAATATCTCTTAAATAAATGCCATATAATCAATTGTTAAAATTTCATCTGACTTTCAAAGTTTTCATTGGACTATACAATTTTGACATCAATTCAGGTATAATTTGTGATAAATAGATGCACATGACTTAAGTGTATAATCCCCAAACTGTAAATAGTCATGTAATTATCACCCCAATCCTGATATAAAACATTTCCATCATTGAAAGATTCTTTCTGCCCTGCCTCGTGAATCTCTCTCGAGCCATGTCTAAACTCAGGAACTACCGATCTACTTTCTAACAATTAGTATCGATTTATACTGCCTAAAATTTTGTGTAAATAAAAATCACACTTGAACTGTTTTTTTCTGGCTTATTTAGTTTAGCAAAATTCCTTTGAGATGTATTCATGTTTTGGGACGTATAAATTGTTTATTTCTTTTATAATCAGTGGGATTCTTTTCTATGGGTGCACAATTGATTTTTCTTTCACTTAGTGGTAGGAAAGTTGGGTTGTTTCCAATTTGGATTAATATAAACACATTCTTGCACAAGACTTTGTGTGGATGTATATTTTAATTTAATACCCAGGAGAAGTGCTACATTATACACTAAAAATATATATAATTCCATGTAAAAGTATCAATCTGTTTTCTAGAGAAGTACTATTTCATGCTTCTACCACCAACATTGATGAAAATTTCAGTTGTTGCATATCCTAGCAATGATATTATCAGTCTTTTAAATTTTAGTCACTCCTCTGTGTGTGCAGTTGCATCTCATTGCAATTTTAGTATTCATTAACCTGATGCTTAATGATGTTAAGCATGTTTTTGTTGGCCTTTCATACTTATATTTTGTAGTGTCTGTTCAAACCTCCTTTCAAGTATATGGTGGCACACACCTGTAATCCCAGCACTCAGGAGGCTGAGCCAGGAGGATTGTTGCAAGATCAAGACCAGTCTGGGCCACACAGTGAGTTCAAGCCCACTGGGAACTACACAGTGAGATCCTGTCTCAAAAAAAGAAAACAATGTCCTTTAAAGTTGATATATTCTTATTATAAGATCTTTGTGAGATACTTGAACCTTCCTTCTTTTGTACTATAAGTTCTAGAAACACTAAACTTCCCTCAGAGCATGGCTTTCTATGCATGCATCTACCTCAAAATTTTGAAACAACTTGCTTTTATTTTAATTTAGTGCAAAACCTTTTCTCTTTTCTTATATGATTTTTTATTTGACTAATTTATTAGAATATATTGTTTAGTTTTCAAACACATTTTTTTCCTATTGGTGATTTGGAAATTAATTTGACTAGAGTCAGAAAACACTTTAAATGAATTTACTGTTTTAAAATGTGTTGTTTTGTTACCAAATATATCTTGGTAAATAATCCATGTGCCCTTGTTACCACTGAGTGGATTCCTCTATGTCAGTTATGCTGATTAAAATCGCTTATGTCATATACATCCTTAATGATATTTGTTTACTTGTTCTGCCAATGACAGAAAAATTTTGATATCTTGAAGTATAATTGCTGAGTTTTCAATTTCTTCTTTCATATGTGCATATATAACACATTTGATTTTTAGGCTGGAATTTTAGAGAAGTTTTGGTTCACATCAAAATTGAGGGAAAAGTACAGAGGGTTTCCAGGTAGTCCCAGTGCACCAGCAACTGCCCCAGTGCCGACCTCTTACATCACAGTGGTCATTCTTAGAGCTGATGGATGTAAACTGACATGCCCATGGGTTACATATTCACTCTTGGTATTGTGCTATCTGTGGAGATATATATAATCACAGAAAACCCACTGAACTCTGGGCCCTTACAGTGAAAATGCATGTGTGGCAATCGCAGTGACCAAGGTTACCCAAGCAGCAATTCACTATGTTCATAAATGTCTGGAAGCTAATGGTCACCACTTTGAGCACCTCTTGTAATTGTAGATGCCAAAGGCAACTTGTATCAATCTCATGATGTCTCAATAAATTCAGTATTAAAATATTTATACAAATTTGTCTTTACCTGAAGTGTATATGTATATACATGTATATATGCATATATATGTATATATTTATTTATATGGTTAATTTATTGTCAACTTGAGTGGGGAACCCCCAGCTGACTTGAGTCAGCATAGTTCTGGTTGTGGAAAACCCACTTCAAGAATTGTTTTCAAAATGGTATAAGAGGAGAAACAAGGAAAGATTTCAGCTGATTTTCTGTGGAAGAGCTTCGCCAGTTCTCCCTGGAGAACCTCCAGCGTTTGCCTTGGCCTTGGTCATTACCTCCCGGCTTTTGGCACGGATTCTTCAGCCTCCAGCACTGGCCTTTCAGCCTGCCGGCTCAAACTCTAGCTGCTAGTGCCAATCCTTTGACCTCTCAGCACAGAACCATAGGTTTTCTGCTGCAGATGTTTCACCCTCCTGATGTAGACTCATACGGAACATTGATGTGGGCTCCAACCCTTGGGCTGGATCCTTCAGCTCTCCAGCACATGGGCAGATCTTTTGTATTCTTCTACATGTGACTCTGTGGGAAGAGACTGCAGGCCAGTCATACATTTCTGAGTTCTTCATAAATGTGATTTAGAGCGTGCATGGGTTTTTGAGGAGACTTGCCCCAGCAATGCAAGCTCTTATAACCACTGATTATATATACACATATAATGGGGAACCACTCAGATTACTAGAAAATTCAGGCACCTGAGTTTGTGGTGTCTAAAGACACCACATCTAAAGACACCTGAGTACGTGGCCCTGCTTGTCTGGCCAAGCTTACAGTGGGATACAGTTATGTCACCATGACTCAGCACAGGTAAACAAGTGTGTCATAGTTACAGCACTATACAAGAATGTAAATATGTGATAATGACCTACATAAGAATTAAACAACAGGGCCAGGGATATAGCTCAGTGGTGCAGCACTTCACTGGTAAGCACAAGGTCGTGAGTTCAATTCACAAAAAAACCCAAGAATTAAACAATAAAGGCACAGGTGGTTCTTATGTTCTTGTATTTCACTCTGCTCCGTGCTGCCTGCTGTTGTTGATGTCTTGCACATGTGCACTCTTTAACTGTTTTTTTCACTCTTTCAAGGATATCATCAAATATAGTTTTTTACTTCTTTTATTTTAAAGAGACAAACACAATACAAATGATACAGAATTTCAAAGCAAGATGATAGCAAATTAATAATGGTTATTACACTGCATATTATCATCTTCAAAGTGGTTGTTTAGATTACCAGGTATAAGCAATGCAAAATTGATCAAACAATGTAAGTGGTAATGGTTCCTTTCAATGAACTAATAGAAAATAGTAGTACAATTATCTTAGCTGTCTCTCTCTCTCTCTCTCTCTA
>NW_004955435.1:1000808-1022734 GCF_000276665.1 Chinchilla lanigera
TCTTTGTCAAAGATAAGGTGACTGAGTGTGTTTGTAGTTGTGTCTATGTCTTCTAATCTATTCCATTGATCCTGAGGTCTGTTTTTTTTTGCCAATAGCATACTGATTTTATCACAGTAGTTTTGTAGTATAATTTCAAATCAGGGATTGTGATGCCTCCTGCTTTGCCTTGTTGCCCAGAATTGCCTTTGCTATTCTAGGTCTTTTCTAATTACAGATGAATTTTAGGAATGTTTTCTCTACATCTATGAGGTATGCTAATGGAATTTTGATCAGAATTACATTAAATCTGTATAACAGTTCTGGAAGTATTGCTATATTAATAATGTTGGTTCTTCCTATCCATGAGCAGGGGATGTCTCTCGTTTTCTGAAATCCACTTCAATCTCTTTTTTAATTATGTTATAATTTAATGTGTTATAATTTTCAATGTGGAGATCTTTTACTTCCTTTGTTAGATTGATTCCTAAGTATTTCATTTTTCTGGATGCTATTGTGAAGGACTTGACTTTCCTAATTTCTCTTCTCCTTGTTGTTTGTGTACAGGAATTCTATTGATTTTTGAAAGTTGACTTTATATCCAGATATACTACTGAATTTTTTTATTAATTCTAGGAGTCTTTTGGTAGAATTTTTGGGGTCTTCCATGTAGAGTATCATGTCATCTGCAAATAATAATAATTTAAACTCTTCCTTTCCTGTTCTTTTTCCTTTATTTCTCTCTCTTGTCTCATTGCTCTGGCTAATTTTTCCACAACTATGTTGAAAAGGAATGGTGAGAGTGAGCATGCTTGTCTTGTTCCTGATTTTAGGGCAAAAGCTGTCAGTTTTTGTCCATTTAGCATGATGTTGACCGTTGGTTTGTCTTAGATGGCATTTATCAGATTGAGGTTAAAACCATCTATTCCAATTTTCCATAGAGTTTTTATCATGAATGAATGTTGGACTTTTTCAAAAGATTTTTCGGCATCTATTGAGATGATCATGTGCTTTTGTCTTTGGCTGTTGATATGGTGTATTACATTTTTGATTTGTGTATGTTGAACCATCCCTGCATAGGTGGGATGAATTCCACTTGGTCATGGTATATAATCTTTTTGATGATTTGCTGCACTCTGTGTGGTAGTATTTTACTGAGGATTTTTGCATTTATGTTCATTATAGAGACTGGCCTGTAGTTCTCTTTTTTTGGTTGGGTCTTTCTCTGATTTTGATATCAGGATAATACGTGCTTACAGAAATAAGTTAGAAGAATTGCTTCCCTTTCAATTTTATTGAAGACTTTGAGGAGTGTTGGCATTAATTCTTCTCTAAATTTCCTGTAGAATTTACCTGTGAATTCATCAGGACCTGAGATTTTCTTTGTTTGTAAGTTTTTAATTTTTAATTTAATTTAATTTTCCATTTAGTTTAATTTAATTTAATTTTCCATTTCATTAACTAACATTGATTCAGAATTTTTGTATCTTCTTGATTAAGTTTTCATAATTTATATGTATCTAGGAATCTGTCCGTTTCTTCTGTGTTTTCCATTCTACAAGAGTAAAGATTTTTGAAGTAGATATTGATGATCTGAATTTCCTCCAGATGTATAGTGATTTCTCCATTTTTTCCCTTATTGCATCAATTTGAGTTTTTTCTTTCCTTTTTTTGATAAGTGTGGCTAGGGGTTTATGAATTTTATTTATTCTTTCAAAGAACCAACTCTTCACTCATGCTTCATATTTTTTCTTCCTCTCAGCTGCATTAATTTCTGCTGTGATATTTATAATTTCCTCCCTTACTTGGGTTTTGGGCTTGACTTGCTCTTCTTTTTCTGTCAGCTTGAAATGCACTATTAGGTTATTTTTGTTCTCGTTCTGTTTTCCTGCTGTGAGAGTTCACCACTATAAATTGTCCTCTGAGGACTGCTTTTATTGCATCTCACAGATTCCTGTAAGTTTTATTTGCAGTTTTATTGGATAGTAGACATTGTTTAATTTTTTTCTTTAATTTCATCTGTGACCCGTTGTTTTTTCAGGAGGGTGTCATTTAATTTCCATGTGTTATGGAGTTTTTGTTGTTGCTTTTGTCATTAATTTCCAACTTGATTGCGCTATGGTCAGATAATATGCATGGGATAGTTTCAGTTCCTTGCATTTAGTTAAGCATGTTTTCCATAGGCTAGTGTGTGATCTCTTTTAGAGCATGTCTCATGTGCAGCTGAGAACAACTTGTCTTCTGATGTTGTTCAGTGGAACACTCTGTAAAGGTCTATTAAGTCAATTTGTTCAAAAGTTTGGTTCAGTTCTGTTATTTCTTTGCTGAGTTTTTGTCTAGTTGATCTATCTCTTTGTGACAATGGTGTGTGTTAATTCCCCCATTATAATTGTGCTATTTTTTATTTGATTTTTTATGTCTATTAGTACTTGTTTTATAAAGTTGGGTGCTCCCATATTTGTTGCATACATATTTATGATTTTTACCTCTTTCTGCTGAGGTTTTCCCCTCACAAATAGGTAGTGACCTTCTTTATTTCCTTTGTTCATCCTTGGTTTGAAGTTCACATGGTCTGCAAATAGAATAGCTACTCCTGCTTTTTCTGGATTCCTGTATGTGGAGTACTGTTTTCCATCCTTTAATTTTTCAGTCTATGAATTTCCTTTTGAGTTAAATGTGTTTCTTGTATACAACATATTGTTGGATTTTGTTCCTTGATATGCTGTCTGTTTCTTTTAATAGATGAATTGAGGTCATTTACATTGCTAGTTTATCATTAACATGTATTAGCTTATCTTTTTCATTTTATTTTCCTGCTATTGGTTCCCTACTTTTCCTCCATGTTTAATTGCTTGCCCTGCTTGGTGCTTTCTTTCTGTTGCTGTTCTTGAAATTGTGGACATTTTTATCTCTTTCTAAAATACCTTTCAGTGCTCTTTGTAAGCTAGTTTTGTGGTCATAAATTTCTTCAGTTGTTCTTTATCATGAAAGTATCTTTTTTCTGCATTAATTTTGAAAGATAGTTTTGTAGGGTACATCAATCTGAGTTGGAAGTTGCTTTCTTTCAGTAACTGAAATACTTCACTCCAAGCTCTTCTTGACTTGATTGTTTGTGATGAGAAATCTGCCATAAGTCTGACATGCTTTCCTTTATAGGTGATTTGTTTCTTTTCTCTAACAGCTTTTAATATTCTGTTCTTCTGCTGGAATTCTGGGATATTGATTAATATATTTCTGGGTATAGTTTTATTTTGGTTAAGGCTTATTGGAATTCTATATGCCTCACTTAGTGTTTGTCAGATTCTTTTTCCGTGCTTTGGAAATTTTCTGCTATTACTTCTGCAAATAGCCTTTTTATGTAATTTATGTTGACTCCTGCTTTTTTGTAGAGACCTATCCATCTTGTGTTTTTCTTCTTTGCATCATCTTGCAGCTTTTGAATTGTTATTTCAAGGGCCACTTGTTATTTTTAAGAGATCTTTCCTTTCATGGTTACTAGCTGCAGTAATGTCTTCAAAGTCTGAAAGTCCATCTTCAATTTCAAGCAGTTATTCCAGCTTTCAATTGAATTTTTAATTTCCTGAATATCTCTTTGAATCCATTTCAGGTGTTTCCATTCTTTCTTATATTGTTCATCCAAGATTTCCATTATTTTTCTATGCTTCTCTATTTTTTAATCTATTTCCTCTTTAGACATGCTCAGAAATTCTTTCATTATTATTATGAATTCTTTTCTAACCTGAGAGATTATTACTGATCTAATTTCTTCTATAGCTTCAGTTGCTGTCTTTTCAGAAATTTCAGGCGTATGACTTCCAGTTTCTTCTGTGTTGATGTCTCATGGACTTCATGTTGATGTCTCATTCTGGGTGGGCTAGAGGTCTGAGATTGCATTTTGCTCCTTTGTCTTGACATTTTCATTGGTTCTTCTGCCCAAGCAGCTGCTGAGTCCCAGGCATTTCTTGTGGTAGAGGGGAATGGGTCAGGTAGCTGGGTTCCTCTGGCCAAATCGGTTGCTGTGTCTCAGACGCTTCCCCTGGTGTAGGGGGATGGGTCAGGCTGGTATTTACATTTATAGCTAATCCAAATGTACTTTTTTTTGGTACTGGGAATCGAACTCAGAATCTTGCACTCGCCAAGCAGGCACTGTGCCACTGAGCTATATCCTCAGCCCAAATCCACTTTCAAATAACACTATTCTGTTTCATGGGTACTGAAAGTACCTCAAAATAACAAATATCCCTAATTCTTCTATCTCATCTCTTTTTAACTTTTATTAACATATGTTTGCAGTACATAATGATTATATTTCTTTGGGGAGTTGGTACATGTACATAACACATTTTAATTCTTTTATGTTATTGCTGTCACCTATACACATAAATATATAAGATTATAAAGCATATACACATACACAATTGAACACATTCTTTGCTATTGTTTTGAACAAACTGTTATCTGTTAGACCAAATGTGAATGAAAAGATGTATTCTTATTTTAATATCATTTATTCCTTCTTTGATGCTCTGCCTCTCTTTATGCAGAGTGAAGTTCTTGCCTGCTATCGTTTTCCTTCTCTCTGAAAAACAACATTTCTTAAAGGCAGGTTGACTTAAATGAGCTCTTTTAATTTTTCTCAGAGAAAGTTGTCATTTCTTCATTTTAAAGGATGACTTTGAAAAACACAGACTTTTAGATTCTCTCTCTCTCTCTCTCTCTTTCTCCCTCCTCTCTTTCTCAACAGTGCAGTAGTACCTTGATTCATGAATTTAATTCATTCTCTGATTCTAGAGAATATCTATATGTTTGTGTTCATGAAGGAAAGATGGCTATGATCACATTTGTTACCTAGTGCAGAGTTCTTAAACAAAAACAAAATTTTGCCAAACACTTCTGTTTGCACATCAAATTATTTGCAAAAAATAATAAATAAAAGCACTCATGAACTGAGGTAACTGTATATGTATATAAAATATATGTGTGTATATACATTTTTTTCCTGATTGGAATTGTCTAACCTTCTTTCTTCATTAGAATTGTCTGAGATTTGTGGATTGGTGTGTGAAAATAATGTTGGGGGAAATTCTGTCATTATTTCTTCAAATATTTCTACTGGTTCATTCTTTCTTCTTCTGTTACTACATTTATACAAATGTTATACTGTTAGTAGTTGTCCCAGAGTGCTAGAATATTCTGTTACTGTTTTCAATCTTTTTCTTTTTAAAGTTTGGATGTTTATGTTAACATATGCTTCAATTCAGAGATTCTTTTCTTGTTCATGTCCCATCTATTAATTATGCTTCAAAGAGATTTTTCATATCTGTTGTAGTATTTTTAAATTTCTATAATTTTTTATTCTTTATTGGCATTCACATCTCTCTGCTAAATTATTCATCTATTTTTTTGCTGTCAACTTAATCTATTTGAACCCCTAAAGATTCGTCACACTGTTAATTTCATGGTCTGAAAACCCCAACATTCCTGCCATATCTAGGTCTGGTTCTGAATCTTATTTTGCCTTCTTGTATTTTTTTTGTCTTTTAATTTTTTTGGTAACTTTTTGCTGAAAGTTATACAAGATACACTTAGTAAAAAGAACTGTGACAAATACTCTCTTAGTGATATAGTGATCAGGTGTGTAAAGAGGGAAGGAACCTTTCTGTGTCCTACAAGTAGGTCTCAGTCTTTCAGTGTGTCAGTGTTCCTAGTTGTGAAGTTCATAAACACTTCTCAGTTTATTTGTTGTTTCTGTTTTCACATATTTAGGTAGTGCGGGATGGCTAGTGGAATCTGGAATTAGTTATTCCTTTTCCACTAGGTCAGCTAAGGGCTGATAAAACTCCCAATATGTTCTCCTAAAGGAAAGCCTTAGTAGATGTAACAAGTCAATAGGTATAAAACATTTTCAAAAAAGTAACATATCTCTCACAAAATTCACAGTCCTAGAGAACTAGCATTGCCACCTATAGCTAACATCCCTTAAGAATCCAAAAATAAATAATTCTTCATAAGGGAAAGGAAAACATAGGGGAGAGCAGCTATTTTTCCCCAGCCTTAATAAGAAAATGCAAACACAAGTAAGAACACAACCCATTACAACAGTCTTCATTATGAAATGTCAGTTCTGCGGTCTGCCACTTAAACAGGAGGAAACATAAATAAAAAATTACTCTCTTTCCTGCCACTGGGTGAATTATGAACCAAAGAAATTAACAAAGGTAAGTGAAATAAATAAAAGAATCTGACAATTTAAAGCTTGTTTACCTGTCCTTAGGGTAGTGGGTAATATAAAGATGTCAATTAAGAAACAGCCCTGTATTCTCTTGCCGGGCCCCTGCCCATAAAATGATTATAGGTTTCCTAATGCTGCCTTTCCAATGATTACCTGAAGTCATTATGCTGTGACAGTTGAGGTTAGAGTTATTCAAGTTCTGCCCGCCTCTTACCTTCTTAAAAAAAAGAAAACAAAGCACAAACCTTCACTGTGAGAACCTTGTAGCCAGCTTGGAGGCAAAACTCACAGAAGTGTGGGTCCAGCTGAAGCCCCATGGCCAGATATCCCTGAGGTTTTGGTATTTGAGGTTTGTTCCTGATGAGTATCCAGAAATTTATCAATTATTGCTTAGGTTGTCTTTTCCTAGTCTCCCTTGCCATGAAAGTTTCTGCTTAAAAGTTATTGTGTGGTAAGTTTTGACTCTCTACCTTCCTTTCATATCCTGGTAATATGATTTATTTCATAGTGTAATTTTTCTATTATTCATATAGGTATGCTAAGATTCTTTTGTTTTTTATTTATATCTTTTTCAAACCAACTTACTATGTTTTATGTTCAAAATAATTTTTACACATAGTGAAGAGTTGTATATTTTTCTATAGCTTGACAACTTTTGCCTTTTAATTATAGCTTTTTGGCAATTATAAATAATTTGTTAATAATGTGGGTTTAATTCTACTATATGGCCTTTCAATTTTTCTTCCACTTTAGCCTTTTTTCTTTGTTTTCTTTATGTTAACTTCACATTATTAGAATTGAATCTTATTTTCAATACTGAATTATTCAATGCAGTGTTGCCTCAGTTTACCAACTTCATTGGTCCTGTTACTGGGTAGCTTGCTTCTAAAAAGTGACTCTCCAGCTGAACATGACTGACTTTGGGGATGCTCACCTCTCCTTCTGGAGTTGCATTCCGGATTCTTCATACCTCTAACGAAGAATTCAATTAAATGAGCAAAAAGCAGTGACAAAAGTTATTTGAGAAAATAAAACACTTAAGAGTGGGAGAGAAACCGACTGCAGAGTGAGCTTGGGCCAAGTAAATAGAAAAGAAGGTAAAAGCACAGATAGAAGTTCATGCTGTACCTGGAAAACACAGCACGGGCTATCGTGGAAAGCGACCTTGGCCAGGTTTTCATGGTGTCCACATGTTCTTCTATGCTGTCTAAATCTCCAGCAAATCTGCAAGAATACAGGTCTTGGGAAGGATGCTTGGATCCCACACTTCATGCTGATGAAAAATCCACATCATCCTATTGAAAATTTTGCTGAGTTCTTAAGAGAAGTCTGCACGCAGGGCTCTGGAATCTGTTCTGCGCACATGTCTGGAATCTTGTATTTAACAGGGCTCACCTAAGTCCCAGCCAGCTTTTGCTGCACTGTTATCTCCTACCTCATTTCCACAGTTCTGAGGAAGGTAGCGGTAGGTGTGTTCTGTGGGGTACTGGCCTTGGTCTTGTGAGCTGAATTACTCCTGAGCAGAAGCATTCACAAACTGAAGTATTACTGTACATTTCTTTGTTTTGAAGATTGGTTTAATATTTACAGTATTCATGTTTACTTTTTCATAGGTTATTTTAAAATGATATTACAGTCACTTTCAAATCGTATTTTTGCCTTGTTTCCACATAGTTGGAATCATAAAAGCAAAATTCTTGTATTTCCCTTAAAAGCAGGAATTTAACCCACCCTTTTGTAGAATACGTTTGCAGGTTGACTAACTCCCATCGTGGGAAAATAATTTTTAGGACAATTCAGTAAGAGGCAGAGGAAGGAATTCTTGGGTAGACATTTCAGGACATGAGAGTGAGGTGAGGGCACCCAGGGATAAGAGACTCACTACAGTTGGGAACTGAGGATCTTTGTGTGTTTCTAGTGGTGGAAATAGGAACTTGGAAATCAATAGCGTCAGTTTTTGTCTTGTCTGGGAGAAGATGGCCTGTCCATATCAAGATAATGGTCTAGTCATTTGGGAAATCCTAATTTGCAGGTGACAAAGTTAATCTATTTACAGCTAAAAGAAGACCATGTGTCAGTAAAAAAGGAAATGGCTGAATCCATTTGTAGGTGAAGGAGAATTGCCCATGTTTATTATGTTTTGGGAAAAAAGAAAAAAACAAGCTGTACTTGTCATTTCTTAAAATATGATTTTTCCTGTTTCTTTTCTGCCTAGTTTTTATTTTTTTCTATTCTACTTAATTTCCCTCCCAGAGGCTTTGATACCCATTCTTTAGGGATGTAGCAAGCTGGAATGTCTGTCCTTTCGTAACTATGTTAGGCTGAGGAGGGGCACTGATTCTGGCTAGCCATGGATAAAGTCTCACTGTAACTGACATAAAGGAGACACAGAGAGCTGAGACACAGAAATCATCACTCATTGATGAATCATCTTTTGATAGTATGGAAAGAGGAGGAAGATTTTAGCAAGTTATTGACTTAAGATTTATTTTATAACCTTGTTAAACATTTTGAGGCTTGAAAGTAACAGTAGAATATTGAAGAATAGTAGCTAAAAAAATGGTTGAAGTCAGTAACATTTAGCATAAGCCTTGTCTTTACTATTAACCTCTGTTTGTGTTGAGGTGTTTACCCAAATATAACAGGTGGAGTTTAAGAGTACCCAGATTTTTCTCTGTTTTGTAAAAAAGAAGCTTAATGTGGTCCTGTTTTAATTCTAACAAATAAGAAATTAAATCTTTATCTGAGAGGTGATGTATTTGAAAGAATACTCAAGTAACATCATGGAAATATCCTAGTAGAGATTGAAGGGTATATTTTTAATAGTTAATGAGATTGGTAACAAAAACTTCTTATGGCTATGAGTTATAGGTGTAGCTGAAAACTGCCGGTAGAGGCTGGTACAATATTTGAAGTCCCCATTGTATATTTAGCTTAGCTTTTAATTTACTGTGGCTATATTCTCTCTCTCTCTCTCTCTCTCTCTCTCTCTCTCTCTGTCTGTCTCTGTCTCTCTCTATATACCTTGGGGGGGTTATACTTTTCCATTGGCTGTTTCAGACTGTTAAAATGACACTTGCTTTAGTCAAACATATATGTATCAAGGTTACCTTAGAGTCTTCAGTCACTAATTTTAGGGCCACAGGCAGATCCTTTCAGCCCCTTTAGTTTTTTCGTTTCCTCTACTGTATCCTTCTTTGCATAGGCCATGGTCTTTCTTTGACCACATGGCTTCTCTTAGAAGCATGGGGACATTTCCTTTTTTAGTGACCTTATTTTTAGTGCAACATGCTCTATACTGGTTGGTTCCTGTCCTCTAGGATTCAACAATCTTCCTGTTCAGTAGGCTGGGTGACTCACAGTAGTTGTAGAATCCTCTCAAGGAGTCTTGTCATATCTTGTGTCTGGGATGAACATTGAGGGTAAGGGTTAAAATATTGGTGGTCCTCTTAGCCCAATTAGCTTTGGTCTTGAAGCTTCAGTTTTTGAACAGCCAGCAGGTCAGTAGCACCAGTATTGAAATGGGGGAGCAGGTTTAACTCTTATAATCTTATCTAGATATTGAGCACTTTGAACTATGAAATATGGCCAAAGAACTGCTATTTGTTTTACCAATGGCCCTTGTCTTAGAAGTCAAATTCTTATAGAATGTGAACAGGTGATAGTTACAAAGTTTTATTAGAAAAATTTTAAATCAAGGACAAGAATCCCTTCTTAGCATAACAATTTTATTGACATAATTATACTAGAATTACGTTTTAAAATCATCTCTAAAATATATTAAAATGATTTGTCAGTTACCTTTATTCAATTATAAAATATTAAGTGGCATAAATAAACTTTCACTTAAAGTTGTGGTGCCTTTTAAAAATAGAATGTGCTTGTCTGAAGATGTACGTGATAGTTTATTGTTGTCCAAACTTTAATCACAACACTATTCTCTCAACAACATAGTGTTCAGGCATAGCTAACTATCATAGTACAATTAGATAGCAATGACATAAACTTGAACCTGAAGATGTCTCATAAACAACTTTAGTCTGAATGTCAGACAACCTACACTTCTGAGGGCAAAGGGTTGAGGGAAATGGGGAAGAAAAAAAATGAAAAGAAAAAAGAAAAGTCACCATCCCAGATGTTTCTTTTTACCTACTGACTGGCTTGCCAGGAGAAAATGTCACTGGGCTTGGTCTGCAAAGTTTCTTGGATCTGAAAGAAGGAACTTACCTCACCCTTTTGTGGAATATGTGTGCAGGTTTGATGGCTCCTTTTGTAGAAAAAGATTTAGTAGGATGAGTCAGTAGAAGTGTTTATTAAGCAGAGATTTTAGAATGAACTCAAAAGAAAAGTCCAAATGAGACTCTTTAGGGTTGGGAACTGGGAACCTTTATGTATTTTCAATGGTGGAAATCTGTGAAATTTGAAAATTAATAGTCTTAGTGGGTAGGAGAGGATGGCTCATCCAAGTAGCAAGATAATGGTCTATTCATATGGGAAATCCTAATTTAGGGGTGACAAAGGTAATCTATTTACAGTACAAGTAATAAAGGGAATGGCTGGATCCATTTGTAGGTGAAATAGAATTACCCATGTTTATTATGTTTTTGGAGCAGAGAAAGAAAATAATAAACAAGCTGTAGTTTTCATTTTTAAAAATGATTTTCTTTGATATCTTTTTGTCTAGTTTTTATTTCTCCTGTCCCACTTCAAACTTGTTTGCTTTTATTATTTCTTATTTGTTTACTGCATATCATATCAGCTACAGAATGCAAACTGTCAATTATCTCTTTTTAAATTACTTAATTTTATTGGTACATTTTAGGTATACGTAATGATCACATTCATTATAGGAAATTTGTACCTGCACATGATACATCTTGATTCTTTCTTTCTCCTTCCCCTCCACTCCCTTCAACCTCTCTTCCCCTCCTTATTTACAAAAGCTTTGTAAAGCTTTCCATCTTTTCCTTCTTTTCACATTTTTTTCCTTTTATATGGGGATCATTGCAATCAGAAACATTTTAAGCAATGTAGTTAGCTGAAAACTTTTTAGATCACAGAGAGGCTTCAAACCCTTATGTATATAAAACAGTGTTCAAAAATTAACAACAGAGTATTTTTCTCCGACTGCTTAACGCTAGAGTTTAATGCCTGTCCTTCAGGCCCGGGCTGGGAGTATTTACTTTTCTAGTTTACCCCTATCTTCTATCAGAGTCTTTACCTTGGGGATGGCCTAGAACTTGTCTTTTATCTCCTGAGCTCCACAAATCTATGAAAATTAGTGTTTCTTTTACTTGGCTTTGGACTCAATAGTGTTAACTTTATTTCCAGCTTACGAATATACTTAATTAAAAATTATTTTGTCTTTTTTATCTAAACAGTATCAATGCTGGAAACAGAAATCAAATGTAACCTCTCTAATTTCAAAGATAGAATTCCGGGAGTGATGGTGTAATAAAAACACAGGAATACATTTCTTTTCCGTGATATTTACTGAAATATTTAAAAGTGAAGTTTGCTGTATTGAAGCTAGAGCAGAACCACTGTTCCATACCCTCAACCTAGAAGATAGTCAGAGACAGCAAATATCTCCTGGGACATACCTCAGGGGCATCAAACAGTTACACACAATTATGTATCTCAGATCACAACAAAGTATTTGGATTTTAACTAAGAGTGTGGGTTTATAACGTAGTAGGTCTGGCTTAAGCTTTGAGTCCATCATCTTTGAGACTTTGGGCAAGTTATGATTCTGGATCTTCAACTGTAATATGGAGAAAATACTTGCCTCTTCAATATTTTTCAAGGATAGAAAAGTCATACATATAATATATACAGTACACATATTAAATGTTTTAGAAGGATAAAATAAAATGAAGATATATATCTTCTAAGATATATTATGTAAGATATAATATGATATAAGATATATAATATATAATAATATAATATACATTATAATAATATATATCTATATTAGGCTCCAAGTACTATTCATTGTAAGAAAAGGTAAAGAATAAAATAATTTAGGTTTTTCTAGGTCCTCATCTAGGATCATGACTCACTAAGTGTATTAAATTTTCAGGCAAGATGAATATTTGCAATGTAGTTCAAATAATGATTGTGGAATTTGAGTTTAACGTTCCGTAAGTCTCTCCTCCTCACTTTCTATAAGACAATCAAAAGTTAGTAGTAGACAATTATTTTTAAAAGTTAAAAGGTTTAGAATGATAACATCTCTTTCTCTTTCACAGGCAGAAAGTGACAACGATTTTATAATGGAGTCCACTGTGAAAGCAGGGGTTCGGTTTCCCTTCCACATGAACAGGGCTTTTTTGGGACATCCTTAATCCCTTTAATACACAGAAAGTGAGAACGTGAAGATGTCAAGTTTCATTTCTGGAGTAGAATGTGAGTTTGGAAAGGTAAATGTCAAACCCACAGGAGAGGAAACCCACACTTAGTGTTGGGTGGGGAGGGTGGAGGTGCAGGGGGTCCCAACAGAGGTGTAGACAGCGTCACTTTCTAAATGTTGGATTTTTCAGTAGCTCTTTTTAAACTGTGCCAGATAGCCATAGATGATTTTTCTGTGAGAAATGTAATCATTGTTTATTTTTTGAGATTTTTAAAAAGTGATGTCTACCAAGTAAGTGCAGAAAATAACTTATTTTATTAGTTTGTCAGGAAAACCTTAAGAATCATTATGAACCTTTTATGAGACAAGAGACAGGCATGTGAAACCTGTGACCCACAGGTTGCTGCCTTCCTTTGAGAAAGAGTTATAATAAAAACACAAAACGAAAAAGGAAATGTTACCTGTATATGTTAGTTATATTATATATTTTATATAATGTATATAAAGACAACTCATCTTCATTCAATATGGTCCAAAAGGTTGGACATGGAAAGTGCTGGGGACCACACATTCACAGTGGCTAATTTTGCCTGCTTCCCTAAGGAATAAAGGGAGGCTTGGGATTACCGCTACCGCTCTTCTGAGATTTCCCGTTATCTCATTAGGGATGGGCCGTCCTCTCCCACCCACTAGGCTAAACTAAAACCACTAAGATTGAAAAACACTTCTTAGTATAAGATCATCTCTGCCCTCTTGAGTGAGCCCAGGATTGTCTGTTGCCCCCGAGTCACCACCGACCCCTGAGTCTTCTGCCAGCCCGTCCTATCATTGCATACGCCCAATGAATAGTGGCTGCTTGGACTGTCTTGGTGTCTGCCCATCTTGAGGCACTGACCTCCCAGCCCCCTTGGTGTTTTACTAAATTTGCCCGTTTCTTATTTCATTCTTTCACCATACAGGCAGTTGGGGATCTTGGCCAGGTCCCCAGTAGGGAAGAAATACTCAACAGAAATATTTCAGTAAGATGGGATCTACAATGAATATCATATTCTCAAAAACTGTATTTTGTCTTTGGATCTTAGAATTTATTCCCTTTTATCTGTTTATTGATTTCATCTAGTCTCTGGATCATTTTTTGGGATCTCTTTGTGAAACAATTTACTCCATGGAGTAATAAGACTTATGTATCAAGTCCTTTGGAGACCAATTCAATTTTTGTTTGTTTTGCTTGTAGCTGAGGCTGATCTTCAACTGCTGACTCTCTGCTTCTAACTAGCAAAATTCTGGGATTATGGGTGTGCACCACCATGCCTGATCCAATCCAGTTATTTTTAATGTTCAAAATGGAAGTAAAGCAGTAGAAGTAACTTATTCCGTACCATCCCCACCAGTCCCGCACATTTAAATCCCAGCGATGTTATGTTTCTGTTCTGCATCAGCCTATTTCCTAAGCTTCCTCTGATCACTCTCTTGCCAAGGTTGTCCCGAGCTCCATGAGACAGACTTCTCATGGCATTCCCAGTTTCTAACTTTGAATGTGGGGTGTCCTCCCCCACTACCAAATCTTTCAGAAAGAACATTTTATTGCTTTTTTTAGTTCAGTGTTTGCCACAAAATGAGCATTCAATAGATGATCACTGAATACATAAATTAATGTTCAATCAGTATACATCTGAATGTATTGATGCTTGTTTAGAAAGTAATAATAAAACTTTACATCCACAAACAGTATATATTTTGGAATTTGTATAAGTTCCACAAGTCAAGTTCCTTTTACCAACATTTGTTCATTACTTAATAAGTTTTTCTTTCATTTTTAAAGCATTTTATTGGGATATAATTCATATTCCATAAAATTTATCCACTATTGTATACAATTCAGTGTTTTTAGTATATTAACAGACTTGTATGACCATTGCTACTATAGAAATTTAGAGAGTTAGTTTATCACCGTAAAAAGAAAACCAGTACACATTACCAGTGATCTACCTTTTTTCCTGAATCCTCTGCTCTCCCAGCCCTAGCAACTACTGATCTACTTTCTGTACACACACATTTGCCTATTCCAGACATTTCATACAAAGGGAGTAATATAATATCTTTTTTTTGTGGATTTCTTTTATTTAGTATAATGGTTGCAAAGTTTACCCATGTATTATTGTATCATTGTTTTTTATGGTTGATGAATACTCCACTGTAGTTATTACCACATTTATTTATCTTTGCATTACTTGATAAACATTTGTGTCTTTAATATTTGACTGTTATAAATTTTACTATGAACATCCATGTGCAAGTTTTGTTTTCTTCTAAGAATGGATCCTACGGTTCACATGAGACATATTTCTTAACATTTGAGGAACTGTCAAAATTGTTTTTCCAAAAGAGCCGCACTATTTTCTTACCATCACTGTCTGAGGATTCTAGATTCTCCACATCTTCATCGACACTTGTTACTACTCCTTTTTAACTGTCAGTATGGCTGTGAAGTGTGCTAACTGATTTTCATACATGTTTGCTCATTTTGTGGATTATTTTGCCTTGATAATATCACCTGCAGAAATTCGGGTTCTCTTTTTTAAACCATGTTGAGCATGCTATTTACAAGATGATCAGCTCTTCATTATAGTCAACAAATATTTAATTGTATTTTATTAATTTATAGCATAAAGCAGACAACAGTCTGTAATTTTCAGAGTTTTCAATCTGAAAGCAAACCAGAAAATTACTTTAAATACATTATCATTTAACAATAAAATTATTTTAGACTTCAAGTTTTCTTGGAATATGTAATATTCTTTATTACACTTTCTATTTTAATATGCTTATTTCAAATAAAGTTATACATTCCTAAATGGTAAAAAAGATTACATTAGGAGTAAGTAAAGATTAATTAGGAGTACAAAATTGTCAAATATAAGAGAAAAGAATATGTACAAATTTTAAAGATAGGAGAAATGACAATTTTTTATGTTTGTTTGGAAAATGGAATGAATCAAGAACAATTCTTTTCTTTTTGGTTCTGGGAATCAAACTCAAGACCTTGTACTTGCCAGGCAGACACCTGTGCCACTGAGCTACATCCCTGGCTCAAGAAAAATTCTTAGAAAAAGAATTTGGAAAATGTCTGACCATAGGATGAATAAGCAGAAAGTAATAACCTTTATATGTGCAAATATGAGTAGATAGAAGACATAATAAAAATATGTTATTTACAGTAGCAATGGGGAAGCATAAAATAGCTATAAAATATTTATGCACATGTTTAACCAGACATATGCAAATTTTATGAAGAAATGATACATCTGCAATTAGTGATATAACAGAATAACGCTGCAGTTTGTGTGTGGATGTCCCCAAGCCCACGCTCTCACAGGTGAGGCTCTCAGAGGGTGCTGCAGCTAGAGCGTGTGGTCCTGGCATGTAGGGTGGGTGTGTGGTTCCTAGATCACTCTCCAGATTGGGCACAGCTCTGTGTAGGACCAAGAGCTCCATCCTGGGGGTGAGTGCTGCTGCCCTAAGGGTGCGTAACCTGGATAAAGTACAAGGGATGGAAGGGGGCTCCTGTCGCAGCTTGGTGCCGCGGTGACTCCTGCCGCTATGCACTGCTTCTCCTCTGCAGTGCCTCTCTGCCATGCCGCCCTCCGTTGGAGCCAGCTTACCATGAACTGAAACCGCTACAGACTGACTGAGCTACGATAAACCTTTCCTCCTCTAACTTTCGCTGCGGAATAATTTGTCTCAACAATTAGAAAAGTAATGATGACAAATATATTTTCAGCAATAAAAAATCAGTATCATAATAGCATTAATTCAATTTAAGCTAATTTGCAAATTTGGTATGTTCAGTGAAAATATCAGCAGAATTTTAAAAAGTTACAAATGCTATTATAGCTACAGATAAAAAATAAAAATTTATAATATTCAGAAAAATAAAGAATAGGGATATTAAAATACGCTATAAAGCTATATTAATTAAAACATTCTCAGCAAGGTACGGTGGCACGAGCCTGTCATCCCAGTACTCTGGAGTCTGAGGTAGGAGGATCACTGCAAGTTCAAGGCCATCCTGGAAGTTCAAATCATGCTGGGATGTTTGTCTGATGATGTTATAATTTCAAATCTAGTGAAGAAAGATGAATCATTCAAAAATGGTGTTGGAGAAACTTGGTAACTATTTGGGAAACAAATGAAGTTGGAACCTAATTTAAAATATTTAAGTTGATCAATATTTGAATGGTTAAAAATATAAAGTTTCAATTGCTAGAAATGGCTATAGGAGACTTTCTTAAAATCTGAAAGAGTGGAGAAATCTTTGCTCAGAAATACACACCAAAGCCATATGAGCAAATACTGAAAAATTCAACTCCATAAAGTTTCTGGATTCCAAAATTATCAGAAACTAAGCCAAAATAAATAGCCAGAAAATGAAATAATTATGGAGGCACAAAAAATAGCAAATTAATAGTAATAAGGTAAAAAATGTACAAAATGAAGGTGAATAATTTGAGCAATTTCTTCAAGGGTCACAAAGGCAAATTCCTAAACTCCCATATTCTCAAGATTACACATAACAAGAGAAATGTAATCTCTCAATAAGAGGCGCATTTTGTCAGGTGAGAACCAAAGTTTGTGTTAGCTGCAGAGTGGGAAAATAGGCACATTCTAAATACGGGAAGATAGAAAACTCTTCAGAACGTATAAAATACACATTGGGAGTGCTTATCAAAATTTAAACCCATATCCCTACTCTTTTCCCCAGTAACTTCAAAGCTAGTTTTTTTATATCACTGAAAAAAGTTTATATGTAGATACATTTTCCATCCTACTTCACAAGTACTTCGTGGTATTTTACGCGTGGGCTCGTACCTGAGTCATTACAAAATTATCAATATGAAAGGTTATACATTACTGTATTATTTCTCATAGCAAAGTATGGATACAACCCGTATATTAGTAGTAGCAAAACTTAATGATAGATATTAATTTAAAAACACTCCAAAAATATTTCATAGCTGAAATGGGACAACCTCCAAAATATATTTTTTTGTATTTAGAAAAAAAGCAAAAGCAAAAATTCAGCAGAGTAATTATAAATATTTCTGGAAAATCGTTCCACCCCCAATGCTGAGAAATACTGTGTCCAGCTTGGCACAAAATTCTGCAGGTATTCTGCCACATTTTGATCAATGTGTAAAGTTTACTTTTGCCACAACAGAGTCTTTACTTTTGTAGAAAGTTAAGTCAGTGTCAGGAGGTGACCCAGCGCAGTGTTAAGGGGAGTGGCTTAATCCACATCGTTCCACCACTGTCTAGCTGCTTGTTTCAGACAGTTGCTTTGTGCTACGTTATCATCATGTCTAACATGAGGGAAAATAAGGGTGCTGAACTCATGAAAATTCAGTGAATTAATGCTTGAAAGCAGCACCTGGTGTACAGAAGTGTTTGACAGATTTTACCACCTCATAATACGTACTAGAAAGCTGAGCTGAGGAGGTTGTACAGAGTAATGGACTACGGGTTTGGTTTGCCATGGTTTTCCAGAGTAGATAAAAACTTTGCTGTGTGAGTGTACTAGAAAGCATATTATTTCTATTCAAAATAACACTGTAGAAAGCCAATACAGCGAATTATGCGGTGATGTGGATGCTTCCAGATAGTGAGATCTGATTAACCTTATTTTTATAATTATGGTTCTCTAGTGTAGTGTGGTTTGGCAGCCTGTATATTTTGGTCTTCAATTTTGTCAACAAATCCTAAAATTTTATGTCGTGTCTTGAATATAAAATAGTGAAGCCTTCTGACACAGAACTGTCCCTTTTGGCCCCATTTAAAGCATTTTTACCTTCAACTCTTAAGTTCTTCATTTTACTATTGTAATCTCGGCGTTACCTCCTTCTCCATCTTTTCATCTCTTCTCCCTCCTTCCCGTTTCCTTCTCCTGCTTGTATCCGTGTTTCCTTAATGTTTGTCTTCCGGTGCTTTCCCTTCACAGGGCTGCTCTGTGAGTCACTCTGTAGGACACAGCTATTTCGGGATTTTGCCTTAACCAGGAAACATTTCTTTCTATAAAGCTGTTCATCTCATTGTATATAATGCATGTATTATATATTATACATATTGCCTTTATTAATTTCTTTTGATGTTACTTTGATAATTAGTTTGATGCTTTAATAAAAATATTTCTTTGCAGTTTCCTTTTTTATAAGATCTCATGCAATATATGCTGCTTGTTTTCACCATAGTGATGTGTCTTGTTATGACTCTTTATGTTCTCATTTAGGATTTTAAAAATAGTTTGCTTAGCTATTCTCTCATCGTAATTGTCAGCAGTAAAATCACATCTTTTAGTCCCTCTCTGTCACTCACCAGTACCTGCTGCCACTATTTACATGTTCTAATTTTTAAACTTAGTTTACATACTTTACCTTATTAATACTTTAGTGTTGAAACTTTGCTTAGTGTTATCTTACTACTGCCATTTTTGTCATAGCAGTGGGGATCAAATCTAGGGGTGGTTTATTACTGAAACACAGTTCCAACCCTATATATTTTTTGAGTCAGGGTCCTACTAAATTGTCCAGGTGGAACTCGAATTTATAATTCTCCTGCCTCAACCTTACAAGCATGTGTCACCAGCCCTAGCTGAAGCTAAGGTACCTTTTTAAGGTAAATGTTTGCAGACATTTTTGCCTTTGTGTTTTGGCTTCTCCTATGTGGAGTACAGAAGATGCAGGATTTCTTTAAGTGATCTGGTGCTGAAATAGTTTCTATGTGGATTATACTTTAGAATAAAACAGTTCATTCCCTCTACTTTATTCAGGACTATGTTGGGATCCTCTCAGCTGTATGTTCAAACTAAACTAACTGAAGTGCCATTATGGTTGATTTAGTCAAACAGCCATAAATATTGTTTTGGATATTTTACATTGTTCTGCGACCAGTTCTTTAAGATGGTGATATAATCTTCAGAAGTGTTTTCTATTTTTTACTCTGTTTTTAAGAAGTTACAAGTTGGCTACACTGATGATATAACAGGGAAACCAGAATATTCAAATGAGAATATGTGGATTAATCTACGAATGAATCTTGGGCAATGTATGCCTTCATGTCTAGCAGCCACTACTAAGACCCCACTGGCCATGTGAAATGTCTATTTCAGACGGGTCTTTGTCTGTGACTATGACTAGAACTGTGTACAGGGTATTAAAAATAATAAAAAGGAACAACTGACACTATCTTGGCAAAGTTTACTTATAGTTAGTGCGCTTGTTTTCAACCTATAGTCATTTCTTTTTCCTACATTGATAATGCACAGCTGTCTGGAAGTTGTAAACCTCAGAGCACTTTTCTTGCTGTTTTGCTCATGTTTTTGTTGAGACCCTTAAAGTCAGTCCTTGTTAAGCTTTCGAGTCATCTGATAATAAACACTCAACTCAGACTTTGTTGGTTCAACAATTTGGAGATTTATTTTCCTTTTGGAAAATGAAAGGAAGGTAGAATCATACTGTGTGATGTATGATTATTTGTATGATTATGTATTGTATAAAAGATATTTCTAAATTTAGAGAAATGAAATATTATTACCTTTGACAAAAATATTTCTATTCATTCTTCTTTGGGTTTTTATTCATCTAGTCCGTGCTCCCCCTGCCCAATCCCTTTTTGCTTCCTGTCCTTTTCTTCCGTGCTCTTTCTCGATCCCTCCTGTTCACCAGCCCCTCTCTCCTCCCTCCGGCATTTTTTGCAGTTGTTTTCCGAGTTGAAATAGGCCTCCCTCCCGCCGCAGCTGCTACTCCAACCCCTGCTGCACTAAATTGACACTTGGGCAAGCAATGGTTCTCGTCAGTCACTCTGAAGCTGCTACTTCCAGAAGTGTCGATTTAGTGCAGCAGGGGATGAGGTGCCAGCTGCAGAAGTAGGGCACAGAAAAACTCAACAAAGCGCTCTGCCCGCCCTTACTGTGCGCGATACTTGGAAGCAGGAAGAGGAGGAAGGAGGGAGCCGCCAGGGTCAGGGACTAAAATGTGGAACAGTAAGAGGGTGCCACGAAGAACACCGGGATCACAAAGCACACGTGCTTTAGCAACGACAACGGACGTGTGAAGGAAAAAGAAAGGAAGGAAAAACCTAAATCAAGGTTAATTTTCTTTTACTTGCTTTCAAAACTCGCTGTAAATGCTAAAAAACTCTGGCTATTCATTTTTGCTTAGGGAATAACTGCTGATTGAGTGTGGTCACTTAAATACCCAGAGAAGTGTGCATACGTCCTGCTGATGTGGGGGGGAAATTGGATCTGCAACGGAAAATGAGAAATCTCTCCTCTTGCCTTGGCAAGTCCCGCTTTTCGTTTCCTGTTGACATAAACACCTACTTTGCTTAATTAAAAGTCATTTGTGAACATTAACACTATGGGTATCTGGCTAACTGTTAATGCCATAGGCAACCCTTTTACACCTTTAGTAAAACTGCGGTATGAGTATATATATGCTGAAAACAGAGAAAAAGGTTCATCTGATAACATTCCCACTTCTGTTCCCCTCTGTTCGGATAACTTTCCGTGTTTTTGTGACTGTGTGTTCTGCTGTACCATGACCAGAGACGGGATGTGTCAGATGAATTGCAAAATTCTGTATGCAGTGCGACTTATTTTACATATTGGAGTTTTTCTAAAGTAACTCTTTTTAATAAAGACCTGTTTCAAAAGTGACATTGTAGAAGAAAAAAATTGTGCGTGTTACATTTGCTGGATTTCTACCATTGTATTCACTATATACTCTTTGAGGTGAACTGTAACAGTAATTTGCTTTTCATATGCAGTGTAAAATGGAAGGGTCTTTTGTGCCAAGAAGCTGTGACGGAGCTGCTTTACAGGGACGTCCCACCTGGGTCAGCTGGCTTTCTTAAACTTGAAATAAATGAGATCTTTGATATTGCAGTATGGTGACCATAGGACATAGATTAAAGAAGAAAGAGGCTTTTGCTAAGACAATTGGAAGAAAAACATCGTATGTTGACTTATTTTGATCTCCTTGTATTACAAACGACCCAGAGTACGATTTTATCAAAGTGCTCCTTATCCTCTAAGAGTCTTTTGTTTGTTAAATATATTTAAAAATATTTTTAAATAGACACACGTTAAATTTCTATTTAAACACATTTAAATAGACGTGTTAAGTGATGTGCACTGAGAATTGCTCCTCACTAGGTACTAATATGGATCGTGAAAGAAAGTGGTGACGGGCCTGCCCATCAATTTGGGAGGTGTAAATTCACGATCATCAAAGGGGTAGGGGGCGTTCAGAAATGGTGCTTGGAACTGGGGGAGTAAGGAGAATACATTGGGCTTAAGACTGCAAA